>NW_018128117.1:431632-447317 GCF_001952655.1 Monopterus albus
AACGAAGCGTAAGCTTAGAGGCGATCGAGCCTTCGCAGTTGCTGGTCCTAAACTCTGGAATGATTTACCGCTGTCCATTAGACAAGCCTCTCCCCTGTCTGTTTTTAAGTCTCTTTTAAAAACTCATTTATTTTCCCTGGCATTTTGATATTTTTGTGTTGATTTTAGTCATTTTTTTAATATTGATTATATTTTATATTGTTGTTTGTGGTTTATAATTTATACTGTTTTATTGCAATGTACAGCACTTTGGTCCACTCTGGTTGTTTTTAGTGCTTTATAAATAAAGTTGGTATGGTATGTGTCTCATTTTTATACAGAATAAACAACTTGATTCTTAATAATGCATTGTTTATTGTTTCATAAAACTAGGGGCTTAATTTACTTTTTACATGTATTTCTAATGTGCCACCTCTCTCTGTGCATGAGCCTTGCCACCCTCTCTAATATTCTAAAAGATTTGCCCCTGGTTAGTTGGTGTCTTTCTACATTTCAGTCAGTGAATATCAAATGGTTGACTTTACTTTCCGACCCACTCTTACTGTCGTTCACACCAAATCACTACAATTGTTTATTAGTAGGAAACAAAATGGTAGCAAATCCCAAAAAGTACACAAACGTTCATCAAAGGTTTGTGGAGCTCAGAATCAGAATTAGCTTTATTGGCCAGGTGTGTTGGACATGAGGAATTTGACTCTGGTACAGCGGCTCTCAATGTGCATGTACATATACCCATGTAAGGGGCAAGTAAACAATATACCAACATAAGGCTGTGTAGTATAACAAAATAAACAGTATAATCAGGCAATACACAATGCAAACAGACAAAGGAATGTTCATTAGGAACTGAGATAAAATGGAATAAAAATTAGTTACTGCAACTGTGTGATATTTGATAGAATGTTACAGTTTGTGTGGGTGTGGGTTGTCACTTCCTGGGTTGCTCTGCCATCATAAGAACCAGACAATTCAACCTCTCAGTCTTGACATAGCACCCTCTTCTTTCAGGGCTAATTTTCTTTCTATAACATTTGCTCAGTACAGTGACGGTCCTTTTAAAGGCCAAGATTGGCACCAAATGGCTGCATCATATTCCTCAACAAGAAGTCTTGTGATCCACATGATCAATAAATAAAGCACTATCCTAGTTCAAAGACTATGTGAAGCATTTGACCTTCAGACAGTAGAAAAAGAGAAGTATGGACAGATTTACTGATAGACAAAAGGCCTATTATTCTTTTAGCCTACAGTTTGTCTTTGTCACAGGTTTTTCAGATGCCTTCACTCCATTTATCACATAATTTTACATTTTTCTTCACTGATACCTCTGCAGTTTTTGTCACAGATGATTTTGACTATGGAGTTCTGTTAGTTGTCAAATGTTTCTTCACAAAATAACACCACTTAAAAACTGGCTTGACTATAATTCTTAAATTTGGATCCAATCATGATCAGCTTATCTGCTTATCCTCCTGCAAAAAAGTGAAGGGAAATGCCCTCAGTGGATTAGGTTGCCTTTTAATCTCTGTCTTCTTCATGTTATTAGCCAGTTTCACCTATTCTGCTCTTGTGAGTTAACTCTGGCTGAACATTTTCTGTGTTCGGGGTGTGAGACAATCTGAGCTGTGATTCCTCCCAACAGGGTTAACCCCACTTGATAAGGGTGCTGCTGAGTCCCCCTAAGCTGGGAGGATTCTCCTGGATGGCACAGTATTTTAGAGGTGACACTTTAACCAGCAGCCCGTCTAGCCCACGCCTGTCACCAGCAATACATCACGCTAATGAAATGGCACCAGCCCAGTGCTAACTGTCATAAACAATCTTTGTCTGCTTAGGGACTAAATGGAAATGAGGGAGCAGGATAAAATGACAAAGGAAGACAGAGACTTTGTGTCTGAGCTGGTGTAATGTTTGTGTTTGTGTGTGAAACTATGGATTTGTGTGTCCATGACTCAGTCCCTCCTCTCAGCACAATGTGAGCAGATATTGATTTTCAGAGGAGAAAATAGCCACTGCAGGCCAACTAATCCCCCATCTGAACTGGACCAGGATATTTCATCAGTTCTGCAGGAGAGCACAGTTGCAATGCATCTTATCTGTCAGAGACACAATTACTCACTGAACCTTCTCTTTTATTCATCCTTCTTTTCCGTATTTGTTTCTCTCAGCCTTGGCGCTTGGGGAAACTGGTACTGATATCTAATTCAGCTCCACCAACTAAAATTTCACACGAACGATAACATGGTAACATGGCTGTGAAAATATGCTCTGCACACCCGAAGAACAGCAGCTGCATAAGAAAAAGATTCAGTAAGACTGAAAGAAAATGACATCATTATGGGCTTTATTCTGTCTTTGGCAGAGAACTGTCATGATTCCTCTCCCGGTTCAGTAAAAGTCTGTCCCTCTTGGCCACATTCACACTTTGCGGATAAAATGAAAACTCAATGGGTCATGATGATTCCAGACAATAGTGACTTGCATATTATTAGAAATACATTGTTTGTATTTTGTATTTTTTAAGCAGTCTTTTGTACTCTACAGGATTTTTTGTTTTAAGCAGTGTATTAGGTTGTAGTTCATTTTGATTTCACATCAAGTATTTTCACCCATATTAGCTGTTATTGCTATTTGACCTAGGCATTACCTTATCATCCTTTAGTTTTACTTTAGAATTATACTCCCACAATTGCACCATATGAAAATAGAATGGTACTGTTGTCATAATTGTTACTGTGTTGGAATGGTAATGGTAAAGTAATGCTATTCCCCCTTGTGATGTGGAAATTCACATGAAATTCATTAGCAATATAGTCAACATAAATATGCATATTACATCTTACTCTGGAAAAAAATTAATAAACAAATTTTTATTCCTTTCAGGGGACACTCTTCTGGAGGTAATTTATGGACTCCGGAGGGAAAGTGTAGAAATATTTGTATGTTCTTTGAAATGAAACACTCTGTCAGCATATCTGCTTGAAGCTTAAATTCCAACCAGAATACTATTAATTAAAGGGTGAGGTTAAGTACACCAGTAAATTTCAGTGTACAAAAAGTAAAGGAGTCTTCCATCAGTTGCAGCTGTCAGGAAACTATTAGAAGTGATGTTTGGCAGAGGGTTTAAGAAGCAGCCTTGTGACCAAAACTTGCAAATTGGAATCCTTAATCACTAGTTGCTCTAGTGAAGTTGCTCATCAGCAGCAGCAGCAGCATGACTAAGCTACAGTTAAGACAGGGTCTCCCGGAAATCTCTTTCACCTGCCTATTTCTTACACCTACTGTAGCTCTTGCTGTGACTAGAAATAATGATGATGATGATAATAATAAGAGTTTGAGCACGCAAAGGTAATTTGTTTAAAGTGTGTAATTTTGTGAAATTAGATATTACAGGGTCACAATATAATGCAGTCAGTTCTACATGTTTTCAAACATATTCCTGCTATTCTTAGAGCTGTAGCCTCATGATTATGCTCTGCATCTGGCTATATATTTTGACAAGTTCTAAAATGTTTGACATAACATGTCAAAAGTCTTCTTGAATTGACTGCAGACAAAATCCATCAGGATGTTATTGGTGAAGAGAAAGGCTGCCATCTGATGGACAATGGAGAACTCGCAGGATGTCAGACAAAACATACCGACTTCCTGCTTGTTATTGTGTGGATGCGGATTTAACATTGACCATATGAATAAATTGTGTAAAATATATACTTAGACAATTTTTGAAATGATTCAAGAAATATTAAAACTTAAGTCATTATTTTGAAATGGTATTTCATCATTCTTAAGATTTTTTAGGGGTTATTTTTATTGTGATTATGGACATTATTATTTCAAAGTGCTAATTTTGAAAAGCCATCTGCTCTACACTTATAGAGCAGATGGTCCGATAGGAATCACATAAATGTTCATTTCATTGTTGGGGACAGAGCGGCCCAACTTTCTCAGGCTCCAGCGTTATCTGCCCTGCACACACTGACAAAGTAAAAATCACATGCAATTACAAACACATCATTCATCTAGACACACTTTAATTAGCAGATGGAACAAACAGACCGAGAAATTGACAGATTGAAGCCTTATTTTTGTTCGTTGCATTTAACAACAAAACGTGTTTGTTCCATAGGACTTATATGATGTACATTAAAGTTCAAAGCATTTTTTATCATATGAGAAAATGTGAAGGAAATTTTGTCAACATTATAATTGCATAAAAACACAAATCTAAGACCAGCAATAGTACAGTTGATAAGATATAGTGAGGAATATAAGGTCTGACCCTTGAAATAACAGTTCAATGAGGGACTCCTGATGCAGGCAAGAACTGTGGGGTAAAGATGACAAGAGTCGATTCTATTACAATATTCAAAGGAAAGTAGGAGAAATGAGAGGAAGTACTGGAAATAGGAAGGAAGGAGATATGTTATCAAGAGAGATTTGGGCACATTGGTTTAAAAAGTACTGTACATTGAAGATAATTAAGAAACATACTACAGGGGAATGTGAGATGTGTATGGTACAAGAAACTGTGGAACATGTTTTAATGAGTTGTCCCAGATTCAGACAGGAGAGGGAATTAGTCAAAGATGCAGTTTTAAGAGGTGGAATGAACTTTAGTTTACCTGAGGTGTTGGAGCAAGGATCAGGGGATATAGGATACAGAGCACTTCTTAGGTTTTTAGAGAGCACAGGATAATACACAAGATAATATAACGTGAACTGAGTGGAGTTATTTTGTTATAGTAGTAGGTAGGGGCCGTTCTGATCCACACTCCAGTCTAGAAGGTGGCGGTAATGCACCTAAAGCTAGTTGCCAACCTCCATAAGCAACAGCAGAAGAAGAAGAAGAAGAAGGAAAAAGAGAAGAAGACGACCTCTGACGTCATGCCGTTCATTGTCAGCTGTTGAGCTCGGGAACGTGATTCGACAATGACACCGCTGAGGCGGAAACAGCTGATTCGTTTAAATAGCAACCTTGCAGGAAATTTCCCCGCTGACAACCATCCAGGAAGTTGCTTTTAGTCGCGTGAACGCAGAGAGAGGTCGCTGTCTGCCTCCAAAATAATAACAAAACAGTTAGTGGGAATTACTCCTCTAAGTAGTTTCTCTGGAGTGGTCAGGTCTCCTGCTTCATTGCAACGGTAAGCTGAGAAGTAGGTAGCTACGTTGATCCCTATTGTGACAAGTTTGCATTTAGGAACAGATGATGGCTGTTTTATATTTCAAGCCGACCATAAAAAAAAATGTTGTGCTCTGTGATACACCTAATGGTGCAGTTAGTTTGCAGCCTTGTGTTACTTTGTTTGTGTTATTTTGTCTGATTCGTGCTTATTACTGTAACCATGGTAATGTTTGTTTCACGGACCACTTCATTGGAGTTTATTAAATGTTCATGGAACTGTCTTGGGGTATTTTTCACTATTTTCTGACCTTTTATATGTAAGACAGGGAATTATTCAATTTAGTATTGTCCACATGGAAACCATGAACCAACCACCTAAATGCTGTTGCTGTGGCTTCCAACCTTATCTTCTTGTGACCCTTTTACATATAGTACTGTCATCCTGGCTGCTTGTTGTATACTGTGTATCTTCAAGTTGCTGTGAGTGTTGTTTTGGGGGCGGCTGTGGCTCAGGAAGTAGAGGTTTTGGTGGTTTGATTCCTGTTCTCCCCAGTCCATGTGTCAAAGTGTCCTTGGGCAAGACACTGAACCCCAAGTTGCTCCACTGAGCCCCATCTGACCTGATGGCCAGGTCAGCACCTTGCAGGGACAGTGCCATCAGATGGCTGCCTCGGTTCTGCACCGGTGACAAATTCCTTGTGTGCAATATACTTGGCCAGTAAAAGTGATTTAAAATTTTCTTATCCACATTGTTTAATTTGAATTGTTTTAGAGGCATTTAATCTAATGTTTCACAATAAAAACAGACATTAGAAAATGACATATTTTCCTTAACAGTGATTATGCTTATCTTCTAATTTTAATCATCTTGCAATTTGTCAGATTTATCTTTCAACCCCATGGAGACTCCTAAGCCCAATGCTGGGAACAGCAGGCTTACTATGCAATAGAAGGGGACTGACAAGCTTTGCAAATGCAACATAATTTGATCCATAGTTTTTTGGTGTATATGTAAGTTAATTTTCTGTTTCTGTTATTTTGCCTTTAACCGTGTTGACCAGTTTTTTTTTCTTTCATTTTCCTCATTTCCTTGTTTAAAAGATGAGCATCAGCACAAATGCCCATTGCAGCTGTTGTGCTAGCAAAGAAAATATTGCACCTTCAAGCAAAATAGATGCATTGCCAATCCAGCGAACCAAGCAGCGGACAGTACTTGGTGTCTTGTCGGAAAATGAGCAGCGTGGTCGATCCCTCAGCCAGGTGAGCCAGAGAGGCACAGTGGAGGATGGCTTTAAATTTTAAGGATTCAATTCTGTTTCCCCTTCACGGAACATTTCATATTTCAGCTTAATGTGGCAATCATGTTGAGTCATTTTTCTCGACAGGGAAGCCAATTTTCCAAACACAGTACAGTCTCAGACAGCTCTCAGCTCGCCTTTCTTGGCTGCTCCTCCACTTCCAGCTATGATGTCTATGTCGAAGAGGCTTGTGAAGTTGTTCTTGCAGCTTCTGGCCAACAAGTGCTTTCAGACAGCTATCACCTAGATGATGAGCCTGCTGCCCTGCAAAATGAAGATTTGAGAGTCCTGCTGGAGCTGACTTCAGGTAAGGTTCCTCCTTACAAAAACATCTACCATGTAAAACCTTTTTCCCCTGTTATGCCTTTAAGTTTAGAACTGCTGTTCGCTCCCACAGGTTCATGCAAGGATTCTTCTATGCATTCTGAACCAGATGAAGCCATGATGCCAGAGAAGATGCTTTGTCTGTCTGAGTATGCAGAGGACATTTACCGGCATCTGAGAGAGAGTGAAGTGCGAAATTATCTGAATCATGAGCAGTGAAACATGTTTTCATTTTACTGTGTGTGTATATAGTCATTAAATGCTCTATAGATATGATGTATTGCTCTTCCTCAGCAAATATCTCTGTTTTTCTTTTCTAATGACAGAAGGAGTTCAGGCCAAGGCCAGACTACTTTGAGAAACATCCAGACATTACCAGTGGCATGCGGGTCATCCTGGTGGACTGGCTGGTGGAGGTGGTCAAGGACTACAAGCTTTGTTCAGAAACTCTGCACCTTGCTGTCAACTATTTGGACTGCTTCCTCTCCTGCACAGCGCATGTGAAACGGAGCAAGCTGCAGCTGGTTGGAACAGCGGCATTACTGATTGCTGCGTAAGTACATTTATCTTTCTGAATGATACTTTTTCTCACCTGTCACTAATTTGTCATGGTCAAAATGTATCTTATGGAGTTGCGTGATATCAATGATCAGTGGTAACTTACAACCTGACACCTGTCACCTTGTAGTAAATATGAGGAGATCTTCCCTCCCGAGCTGAATGAGTTTGTGTACATCACAGACAGCACGTACACTAAAAAACAGTTGGTTCGGATGGAGCATGCTGTCCTCAGAGTGCTGGCCTTCAAGCTGGCAGCACCCACCACAAACCAGTTCCTTCATCTTTTCATGTCCATCCACTCTGTCTGTGTCACCACAGAGAACCTGGCCCTGGTGAGGAACATCGATCACACAAATGTCAGCCATGACTTTGGGTTTGTGCCCACCGGCTTTGAAGATACCGTTTTCAGTTTCCCTTGATCACTTATTGATTTGTGTGTTTCTGCCTCTAGTATGTAGCTGAATTAAGCCTGCTGGAAATTGATCCAGTCCTACAATACACCCCATCTATTGTGGCAGCCGGAGCCTACTGCCTAGCCACTTACACTGTGAACAAATCTCTCTGGGTAAGCTTGTCCAGATGACTGTTTTGAGTGTGAAGAGTCCCATTTAAGAGAATTTTTCAAATAATTTGCCTAATTATGACTTTTTTTTCCCACTGAGTCTTTTATGAATCTTCTATCATATTTTAGCCTGATTCCTTGTGTGCGTTTACTGGCTATACCATGGCTGAAATTGTGCCCTGCCTGACTGACCTCTACAAGCTGTACATCGGTGCAGAGAGTCGCCCACAACAGGCAATCAGGGAAAAGTATAAAAGTTCAAAGTAAGCCATGGCTTCCTTCCCGCATAGTTTGCTGATTTTCTGGGTTGCTAAAGCATCTACAGTAGGACAGAACTTTATATCTCTGAATGGATGTTTTTTTTTTATTCCTCCATTTACAGGTATTGTCATGCTTCACTGATCCCTCCACCTACTGGTCTGCCTTTCCTATTAACCACCGCTCCACCCCTGTTTTGATGCTCCTGCCAGAACGTATTTAGACTGAGAGCAAAACAAACACAGCTGATTACCACCCATCATATATATGCCACAACTCTCTGAGTATTTATTACCTTTAGATTCTTTTTCTTAAAGTTTATGCAAATGCAATAAATTATTTTTTAAAAGGATTTAATGAGTTCAGAATTTTAATACTGTACTTGTATATGTAGAGGTAGAAAGTAACTACATTTTTTTCTAGGTAGTTTTGAGGTATCTGTACTTGAGTATTTTCATTTTGTACTACTTCATAGTTTGACTTTACAGCAGTTTAGAGGCATATATTGTACTTTTTACTTCACTACTTTTATTTGATATGTTTAGTTGCTAGTTATTTTTCATAATCAAATTAAAAACAAAATGCATTATAATCATAAGACTACTGATCCCTGATGTGAAACTCACAAGCTACCCAGTAGTGCTTTAAATTATAAGCACAAGGTAATTAAAACTATCTCCACCTTTGCCAGCTGTAACACTCAAAGTGATGTACATAATATTTCATCAACAATTGTAATATAATGTTTTAGAATGTACCATTCTATATAATGAGTACTTTTGGTACTTTAAGTATATTTTGATACTAATGATTGTGTACTTTTGTTTGAGCAACATTTTGAATGCAAAACTGCTTCTTTTAAACAATCTGAGTACTTCTTCCACCGCTGTGAAGGTGTTCATGCAAACAGTTTATAAAGCTGCTAACTCATTAGCTGTAATATATGCTTATTTTTTGTTCAGAGTAATACAAAACATGTTGACTCATGAATAATGGCATCTTTTATATTTAAGAGAGATTTTAAAACATGGTCAAGCACTTTGTCCTTGTTTTTCATGTCTTTTTAATATGTGCATAGTTTATGTAATATTATTGAGTGTATGACAGAAGGAAGTAAAACAAATTACTAAATGAAATCACTACATATAAGGTAAATGTGTTTTTATTTAACCCTCATTCCTTCAAAATCAAATTTGTCAATTTCAGTCTAGTGTGTACTTTAGGGATCTTATTTTGAAAGTCTTGGCCGGAAGCCATGCCGTTTCTTTGATTGGTTTGATGCTTGTGTTTGGCTGCTGTGTGTGCGACAGGTTTTAAACTCCTGAGGAAAGTGAAGTTGATGCAGTAAGGTATTTTCACAGCTGTAAAAGTTCAGAAGAACTGTAGAAAACAGAAAGTAGGACTCTCTGAAACTGTTTGTGTTCTTTTCTGGGAGTTTGGCTGTCAAGGTAAGTTGGATTTAAATTCAACTTTATCAGTTTTTTTCCCCAGTGGTCAGGCATAATGTCTAAAAACATAACAGGTATTTGTTGTTTGATACAGCTGATACTGAAATTAAGAATAAATATATAAACTCTTATGTTTTCAAGGTGTAGTGCATATTTAGAGAAGTCAAAGCTCACTCGCAAGTCCTGGTCTTGTTCTTCAGGTAAAACTTGATGGGTACAACAACAATTAGGGCACATTACAGAGATTTTTCAAACATGAACTCACCTACTCTGCCAGTGTCATTGTTGAAGATATTAAGTTGCTTTTTATAGCGTTTAAGCAATGCCAGCAAGTCTCAGTTTCCTTTTCACACCTGGTTTTTCTACATATCTTGGTGACAACCTGGGATGTAGCTCTGCACTCTGTCATGTTGTTCCTTCTATTACATATATTTTTGTGTTTATAATCCCAACTCTTTCATCCAGCTAATTGAATTTTCAGAACATTAAACCTAAAACAAACTGTAATACAAGTATTTAATATTTGTCTCTTGTAAAAAAAACTGCCATTGATTAATGTTTGCTATTGTATTTTTGGGGATTACTATGAAATCATTGGAGATAAATTGCTCGATTGTTCTCTGCCTCCATTATTTCTCCTCTAGTCTCTGTATCCCATCTACTCCTCAGTATGGCTGAGCCTGCTGAGCTGCTGCTTATCAAGGACCAGTATGAGTTGGCATTTCATTCCCTGAGTCGGGGGTTGGCTGCTGAAGAGGCCGGAAAAAGAACAGAGGCTCTGGAGTATTACAGAAAGGGTCGACAGCACCTTACCCAAGGACTGGGAGTTCCCACTAGGGGGCAGAAGCAGCAGGGAGCAGACTGGGACAAGGCCAGGCAGCTCCAGCAGAGGATGAGGGACACTCTGACTACTGTCAACACCCACCTCTCTGACCTGGAAACCTCTCAGCTGACAGCAGGAGGCCAGAGGGGCCGACTGTTGATTAATCTTCCTCCCAGTCTTTACCCAGACCTTGCATTTAACAGTCAGCCTCCCAGTAGCCCTCTCCACCATCTGTACCCCACCATACCCCCCACTACTCAGAACACATCCCCAATCCCAAATACACCTCCTGCCAGGCCAGTTCGTCCATCTGCTCTGTACAGACGCACGGTCCCTGCTAGATCAGTAGCCATGGCTGACCCAGGGGATCAGCCTCCACCATACACACGCCAGCCCGCAGATGGACACCGCAGCTTGGCTTGTGGTCCTGCTGGGCATGGCCTCAGGTCAGGAAAACAGACTGGAACAGCAGCAGGAAGAGAGGGAAGTGACCTACTTTTCATCCCCTCTGGGGTACAGATGTTTTTTGTGGCCCCAAATGGACAGGTCAGCTCCCTGTCTTATTCAGGGTACCTTCGCATCATCATGGATGGCAGTCAGAAACAGGATTCCACTGCTGGACGACCCTCAGCTATTCTGCATGTAAGTATACAGTATCCTATAATAAGTATATGTTTTAAGAAATATATGCATGTGAGTATGGTGACCTAAGCAAAGCATTTTTTGTGCATGTGTCTATCAGGTGTGAACAGCAAATTATCCCAGGTGAACCCACTTTGTCACTATTAGACCAGGTTAATGACTAACTACGAACCATTTATGTTTGTGTATAGATTTAGGAGGAGTCACAGACATTTGTACTGTATCTCTTGTACACTTTGTGTCTGACACCATATGCACATCTTATGGTAAAACATATCAAAACTGAGCTTTAAACGTTGACTTGGAGGAGGCGTTTCTTTATACTTCGTTACTTAAGAGTGATTTATTTTGTCCTGTATTTATTTGTAATGAATGTGCTGTAATTCTTTTCATTAGTGATGATTATTTCCTATCGGTTTACTCTATAAAACAAGAGATATTCTGTTTACAGTGTAAAACATAAATGCAGCAAAGCCTCACGTGAAGAACAAGAATCTGTGAAGTTTTGGCTTTTTTGTTTGATAGATCACCTGTTGACTAGTCAATTAACTGACTAATTGTTTCAGCTCTAGTTGCAAATTATTCATTTGAGACTGATCATTCAGATGCCAAAATACTGTTTTCTTTTCTAGCAATGTTTAGAATATATTTGAGTGATGTGAAACTTAATATATTTTTGTCTTAAACTTTGAACAGTCCCATTAAAAAATCTGTTGCATTTATGTTAGACAAGTATTACTCCTCTATAATCTAGGAAATGGATCTCACTTGTTTAGTCTCTTATTTCAGTAGAACAGAAATACTGCAGTTTTGGTATTGTATAACTTTTATAGCACAAGCTCCCACAAAAGTACAACTTTATCGGCTCGGACCCTGTGTGTGACCTATCCCTGTGGTACCTTCTGGCAGCCTCATATGTTTCTGGGATGAATTTTGTATTGAGTCAGTGATATAAATTATAAACGACAATACTTTATTGTGGCACCTCGACAAAGAGTGTATTATGCCTGCCATATACTGCAGTGCAACACATGACTCTGTTTCCTGCAAGACCAGCCTGGTAGGTCACGCTCTTTTATTATAGTTTTTCTTTGTTTCCCAGCAAGACAATAGTCCCATTAACAGATGACTCTGCGCTTCTGTTGTGCTGCTGGTCAGGCTCATTCCGTCAGGTGGCCAGTGGCACGATGCAGCAACAAGTCTGTGCATGTGTGGATGACTGACATAAGTCCTGATGGGGCTAAAATCTTGTAATGTGTTTTTAAGGGAGGAAAACATTGTTGAAAAATGACTACATTTTCATGCCTGAAAAGAGAAAATGGCTGATTTAACCTGTGACAATACAAGTTATTTGTGACAATATTTTATTTATCATGACTTTTTTTTCTGTGTGTGTTGCATGTCTTTGATTCATATGATTGTGATGCGATAATGAATGTATGTGTGCTACTGGCTGCACAACAAATCACCCCTTGGGGATAAATTAGGTGACCTTTGAGAAACTACACTTTCCAAATGAAGTCAGCCTTATTCCCAACATCCATGTATGTTTTCTTGCTTTGCTTTAGGAATTACATGCATGTGCATAGTGGCGATCATTTGAGTGTCTTTTGTGTTTTCAAGGTGTGTGACAGGCTCTA
This sequence comes from Monopterus albus, assembly GCF_001952655.1. Lineage (NCBI taxonomy): Eukaryota > Metazoa > Chordata > Actinopteri > Synbranchiformes > Synbranchidae > Monopterus > Monopterus albus. The sequence continues at coordinate 444,314 of NW_018128117.1, forward strand.
CCCACTGACAGCAGATACTCCAGTGCTGTTGGCTAACACTGGGATCTTCATGTTCTCTGACTCCTCGGTCGAGGCACCAGGGCCGTATATGGGCATAGTGCTGTCCTCTGAACTGCCTGCTGCCAAGCGAGAGATGTTTCAGGACCTTCTCTCACAGTTCGCTGATCTTAGGATCCAGGTCAGTATTTACTGTCAGTATGGAGCAACTGTAATGATCGGCATAGTACACATGTAGCTGGGGCAAAGGGTTTGGTACTATATATTTAGAGTGTTTTTGTATTTGAAGAGAAAAGGAGGATGTTGGATGGGAGTGTTGAAATTAAACAGCTGATAATGACTGATTGTATGTTTTGTTATAGAAGCTGTTCTCTCTGCTACTCTTCTCCTGACTGTTACACTGTGATGCAGTAGTGTTTTAGACTTACAGTAAAGTGCAGGTCATGTTTATCTGTTGACACATCAGGAGGAACAAAATAGTTTGCGTGTTGTGGGTTTAAAACATTCTGAACCAGCTGAGTCATGGCTTACTGTATACTGTTACTGTGTGTTCTGTGTTATTTCATTCTAACTGTGGGTTCTCTGACAGGGTCCAGAAGAAGGAGGGGATGAAATCATCAATCTCAGTACAAAGATCCCCCTTGGTCCCCCAAATGAACACGTAGAACTGACAGTGCCATGTGAGAAGGAAAAGCCACCACTTCCTGGATGGAGTACGAAGATGGGACAAGGAATCTTGTCAGGTGTGTTCATAGGCATCAGTTCTAATAAAGGAGAAAAAGTCACCATAGAATGTTGTACACAGACTTATATACAATATATATAGTAGATGTTCCTCTATAAAGAAAATGACCACTAGAGGGTGCTGTTTATTGATGGTGACCATAACTCAGTTCTTCTACAGATATTTTTACAACACAACAATCAACAGTACTCCCAATGTATATTTATCAACCAAAGTATTTCTGTTTGTAGGAGCTACACAGCTGAGTGAAAAGTTTACAAAAGGAGCAGAGGCCACTGGTAGGGCCATTCATAGAGGAGGAGCCAAGATCCGGGACCACATCACCCCTGAGGAAACTCCTTCAGAGGTCAGCCCCCGTGTCACCAGGGGTCTGCAGACAACTCAGCGGGCCACTGGGGGTGCTGTGCAATTCAGCAGGTTCTTGGGTAAGGACTGGAAATTTTCCTGAATTCGATATAGTCCCAAAATTTTGTTTCAGGGGACTTGGCCAGGAGGATGATAAAGATAAATACTTCACTTAATTTCTTTCTTTCAGTTTTTTTAGGGCATGCTGATAATCTAATTAATATGGAGATATATCTATATGTATACTACATGTATAAGTGTGTATATTTACAGTTAATGGACTGAGTGCAGTGATAGGACAAGCAGCAGAGAAGATGGCACCTCATGTGAAGAAACATGGTGCTAAGCTTGTCCCAGAGTCTATGAAGAAGCGCAATGATGGCAGCCCTTCCAACTTAGAAGGAACCAAGTTTGTGGCAAGCAGCAGTGTAAAAGGTATGTATCAGTATAACAGAATACTTAGTCATGTTGGGCATTTGAAATGTTTGATTAAAGGTGAGTGTTCCAAGTCTTCTGCCCATACTTAACATTCTTTCTTTTACATCCAAACCAGGCATCTCTGCTGTTTGGTCTAGTCTGGCAAATGGAGCAAAGCTTGTGGGCAAAAGTGTCGCAGCAGAGACTGTCACATCAGTGACCTACAAGTAAGTTGTGACATTTCCTCCTAATAGAAATGTTCTGATCATTAATGAATTACTACCGATCTTCTTTTTGGCTTGTTTTTGAATCTCTTTGGTCACTTAAAAAAAACAAACTGTAGAACACTGTCAGAAACCAATCTTACAGTTTCCTACTGTGTTGCTTTTTTTCTTGGTATGTTGGGGTACTAACCTGCTTTCACACCTATTTCTTTTCAGATTTAGGGGCTTAGAGAATCTAATAAACATGTCCAGCAACATATGACTGCTTGGGGAAGTTAAGGCAAAGAATTGCAAACTAACTACTGACTCTGCTGGGCCCTTTCATGTATACTTTCATTAACTCAGACAAGTCAGATGGAAACCTTAAATAATTCAAATTTCAAATCTAATGCAACAACTATCACAGAATTGTCTTCATCAGTTGTTGATAAATTGCATTTGAATAACCTCTGGGTTCCTTTTTTGACTCTGTGTCTTTCTGGGTCCAAGATAACTGCATCTCTTGTCTGTTTGTGTTGGGTGGTGATGTTCTGATACTCTGTGCAAACTATCTGTAGCCCTTTCTCCTGGTGTGTCGCTAATAAAATGCTGCACAGTATAGTATGACTGTTTTTCTTGAACTTTGGTGTGTTCATATGACTGTCAAGAGAACCAATATCACTTAATTTGCATCAGCATTTCGAGCCTGTACACATCCTCATTTTGTTACACCAACACACTCTTCCCTAACTCCACTTTATCATTTATGGTGAAGGTATGGAAATGATACAGGCCAAGCCACAGACACTGGTCTCCGGTCAGTGGCCAATATCGGTGTGACTGCATACAATTTTGACAATCTGGGCCTCCTAGCCGTCCTGCAGGCAGTAGAGAAGCCGTCAGCCAAAAGCCTAGAAGGACAGCCAGCAGAGCCAGAGGGGAAGGAGGCACTGAAACAAGAACATCAAACAGGGACTGATGGGAAGAAAGTACAGAAGAAAGAGGAGGAAGAGAAGAAAGTCTAGGTTTCAACATCATATTACTTCTCAATTCCATTATATCAAAGTAACTAAAGGACGCTTATTTCTGGAATAAATGTTTTGCTGTATTAAATATGGCTGTGAAAACAGGAATTAAACCAAACTCAAAGTTTAGTAAATGCAATTTTACTTCTCGACTTACACTAAGTAACAGCCTGGAGCTGAACACGTTGAAAATGATGATGATGATGATGATGATGATGGTGGATTTTAAGAGGAAACCCGCCCAGCCCACCCCAACCCCTCCCCGCACACCA
>NW_018128117.1:448692-470139 GCF_001952655.1 Monopterus albus
AGCAGGCACCCCCCCCCCCCCACCCCGTCTCTGCTCACTATACTCAGCAGCTCTGTTTCAGCCGTGGAGTCCTACAAGTCCTGGGCTCCACAATCTCTCGGGATTTGAAGTGGACAACTAACATCAGTGCCATCATTAAAAAGGCAGATGATGGACTTCCCGCGTCAGCTCAGGAAGTTCAACCTGACTCAGGAGCTTTTGATTCAGTTCTATAGAGAAATCTGTTCTCTGGACTTCCATCTCTGTCTGGTTTGGCTCAGCAACCAATTAGGACAGAGTCAGGACTGCAGAAAAAATCATCGGTGCCAGCCTGACCTCTATGGAGGACCTGTACACCTCACGGGTCAAAAGGAGAAGATCTCTGCAGACCCGTCACACCCTGGAGGCAAACAGTTTGAACCCCTTCCGTCTAGATGGCGCAACAGCTCGATGTGCATTAAAACATCTAGACACAGAAGTATTTTCTTCCCTGGGCCATCACAGTTGTGAACAGTTAGTCTACGTTTAACAGTATGGCAGGACGCAGTACACATCACTGTGCAACGTCCAGATGTACATTAGCTATAGTAGCTCTTTTAACTTGTACATATGTATGTGTATACATTTTTGTCTTTAGTTTTTTTTTTTTTTTTTTTACTTGTGGGTCTGGTGTTATTGTGTTTATATATTTAAATTTATATGTGCACATTGGAGGCCAGTGGGCTGGAGTCAGACTCCTTGTATTCTTGGTAATACTTGGCAATAAAGTTTATCTCTCAGGCCAGAGGTAGCTAAATATTTTGTTATATGCTTGCCAACTTTGAAACAAACGTATGTGGTATATTTGTAAGCTTGGCGTTGTATATTAACATATATATTATGTGTGTTTTCTTAATGCTTCATATATGACAAAACCTTCAGTATCTACAGACTACTGGTAAACCTGTTCAGGCTACTGGCTGCAGTTAAATGTAGTGGATTTATAGCCAGAGATGACCTCCGCTGTTGAGATCTCTATGAAATCTGCCCTAATAAAGAAATGCAAAACATAAATATCATATGTATAAACATATGATAACGTTTGTGAAATATTCTTTATACTATAAAGAATAGTTCACATTTTGACTGTGGATATAAGTTTTAATAGTAGCAATACTAATTTTATATTGGATGTACGGTGTTATTAGAGAAAAATGAAAAAAAACAAAACAAAAACAAACGTAGTCTGTGTAAAATTCTGCAATCACATGTTGAGCTTTGCTTGTTTTTCCATTCTAATGAGATATTCTACGATAATCATTTGGTCTTTACAGGCCATTACTTGTGAACGGTGAATTAAGCCCTCGGTTGGACTTTAATAAGTGAATTTTCAGGCCTAATTACGTTTGCAGAAATGTTAGTTTGTCGAGAAGATGCTGTCAAAACCTCGACGTTTTACTTTTGAACTTCCCCCGATTCGGCTCCATTGTTGCCGACGCTGCTCGAACAAACCGGAAGTAGAGCTCTCCATGGGAACCTCTAGGCACAAACCTCTTCAGTAGATGTGAGTTTTTCACAAACATGACTGGAGATGGCGACTACAGCAAATACGATTTGGTGCACCTGCAGGCTGAACTGGAGCAAGAGAGGGAGATGAAGTAAGTTTGTTTGAGGCAACTTCGTTACTCGTAAAGTCATCAAAAAGATTCCTTACTATTTTCCACTGCAAAATACTGATCGTCTTGGTTATAGAGAAATGCTTGAAGAGTCTGTGTCTGATCTGAGGAGCACTATGTGTGAACTGCAAGAAAGGCTGCGCAGTGTTGATGGGGAGGGTGAGTGAAACTGGTTGCTGTATCATTTTGGAAATATGTAGCTACAGTTTCACAGAGATTGAGAACTGTTGATTTGCACAACCCTGGAAAGGGTTTCAAAGTAATCTCAAAGATATTAGCTCTTCACCAGCCCACAGTTAGATACAGTTTAGGACTGTGGCCACTCTCCCTAGAAGTGTGGTAGATGATTCTGAAGTCACACCCCAAGGATGAATTGTAGGAACATTGTGCAGAGCTACCAAAAACACTTGTTTGCGGTTATTGCCGCCAAAGGAGGTCCAACGAGTTATTAAATCCAAGGTTTCAAGTTTTTTTTTTCCCCCACCAGCTTTGGATATAATGTGTTATGTAATGACGCAAAATATGATGTTTCTTTGTTATTATTGTAGCGTAAGCACATTGTGTTTGTTTATACCTGTGTGTCTTGTGACTAGAAAACAGCTGATTACAAAGAATAGCTCACCTACTTTTTTGCCACTGTATATGTTACCCTACAAAGGTTTACCTTAGCTGGTATCCACTGGTTTCTATCTGTCCAGTCACTTTACAGTGTTACCTGTAGTGTGACTGTAGTTTCCTCTGCTCACTAGAAAATGAGTGGAAGACAAGGTATGAGACACAGATAGAGCTAAACAGACAGCTGGAAAGACAGATCTCTCTCATTCACGAGAGACTGGAGGACCTACAAGGCGACCCCGTGGGTAAGTTCACAGGCTAGTGTGAGCTTTTAAAGGGGTTGATGCTGGATGCACGTTTGTTAGGACTGGCTGGATACTGTAAAGTATCTGAGTATAGTATGGCATAAATATACAAAATTAAGACATTGTCCATCTCACACAAGTTTGTATGTTAGTGCGTGCACACACAATTCTCACCCACTCTCTCTCTCATTTTTCACAGATCGATTGGCTTCCATCCGAGCTTACGATGACATGCCAGTGGTGAGTGATCTGTTTTTTTCTGTACGGGTGTTTTTTTGTGTGGGCTTTTACTGCAGATTAACAGATGACCAACAGAGAGCTGGAGATGTATGTGAAATAGAGGGACAGACCAGCAGAGAGAGACAAAGACCCAGAATGTGGAGAGAAGGCAGAGGGGACAGAGAGCACTGTGATCTGCTCCCGCTGATGCAGGCGGGATAAACCAGAGTTTAATCACAGCATTGTAATCACAGGATTATAAACCATGGGAGAGTAATGTACACTAATTACATTGCTTTAACACACATGAATGCACTCTACACAATCAAAGGTTGCACAATACGGTCTAAATACGGCATGTGTGTTTGTGTGCCTTAAGGCAGAACTAAAGGATACTCATTAGTGTATCCAGTGATTGTGAACTGAAGATCTGAAGAAACTGTGAGTGTGGAAATAAAACAGACTGGGAGAAAAATCTAGATTATTTTTAATTAGTGCAGTGATGTGTGCAGCTAAAAAAAAGAAACTTGGACATTTCTCTTGATACATTCTGTAGCATTATGTAGTTCATCATATACTGTACATTAATTTCTGTCAGATAACTGAAACTTTTATTGACATTGAAGGTTATTGCACTGCTTTGTGGAAATGTCTGATGTGGAGACACCTCACAATCTCTGATTAAAGTTATTAAAGCAAGCATCATAATGTGTAATATAAATAAACAGAAGTATTATACATATTTCCACATAATCACGTGTAACAGCAACAGGTGGTGGGAAGAAACTAAGTGCATTTACTCAAATACTGTACTTAAGTACAGTTTTGAGGTATCTGTACTTTACTTGAGTATTTTGATTTTGTGCCACAGGATGATACAGCTCATGTGTCTTTAAGCACACTGCCCACAGGTGCTTATTTTGAGGTACAAGAAATATACCCAGTCTCCTTGCTTTCCTTTGTGCCATTAAGCTCCTGCCTCCTCACCACATCACGGCTCCAGTGTGTTTAATTCATTACTGAATAATGTATGAGCCTAATCCAGTTTTGTACTCATGTTCTCTGCATTAAGTATTCTGCTATTGTTTGATCCTTGTAGATAGTGCAGTGTAATTCTACTACAAATCGATTTGTAATTAGTAGCACAACAGCTTGATGCTTTGTGGCCTCTTTGTTGTGAATTTTGATAATTAATGGAAACACTTTGCCGCAGGAAACACTGAGACAGCGTCTGAGGCTCCTGACTGAAGAGAAGTCTGACCTCCAGAGTCAGCTGATGGACTGTCATCTCAGAGTTGAACAGGAGGGAAAGGTGTGGGTCACCCTGTTCTGCCTGACAAAGCACAGTAACAGGAATTTTTGTGCTGAGTATTACTGAGGGTCACAATGTCTGATGATCTACTTTTGTTATTTCTTAGACAAGCAGCTTTAAATTTTTCCAGGTAATAAATATTTCGGTTACAAATTACCATCATTAGTGAAGGATTTAAAAAGATTTAAGTGATATATTGGTTTTGCATTCTTTATTTTTTTAACAGCCACTGATGCAAAATGGAATCCTAACCTTTGTCCTGTATTTCTACCACTCAGCCAATATGCTGTTAGTGTAGTAATTTAGTTCTTTGTTTATTGTTTTGCTCAACAAACAGCAAGATATTTGTTGAATAACAGTTTAACATGCTGCATGCAGCCAGTAATCCCTGTTATAATCTATTGCTCATTAACATTAGTGACCTGTGAAATACACACACAACAAGCACATGAGCAGAGAGGTTGCTGACAGTTTTCACTGTTTCTTTCAAATATCAGGCATTTCATAAAACCAATGACGAGAGGCGGGCATTCCTTTCAGAAATCACTAAGGTAAGCATTATCCTTATCCTTATTCCCTTTCATCCAAATCAATAGCAGTGCTCATAACTATTAATGTGACACTGAAGAATATCTGTAAAGGTTCTATAAAAGGTCAGTACAGTATACAGAGCAGACTGGTGTGCTTTGGAGCTCTTCTCTTTTAGGTCATATTGTAATTTCACATTCGTCCTCTATTGCTATTCTGTCCATATATAATGGGTGAGGTGAGGACTTAGGATGCAACAGCACTAGCTCCTGAAATGAATGCAGGGAAATTCAACTACATTTCTTTCAACATTTTTAGCATCCTGTGACTGGCTCATGCCTGCTGTAAACACAAAAGCACACATGCAATACATGTGCCAACAGCTAAACATAATGTTTTTGTTTTGATAGTAACTATGGTTGCTCATGAAGTGTCCTCTGTCACAGCTGTCCTCCACCATTGAAGCCCAAAGAAGACAGTACTCCACTCAGCCACAGAGGGCGCCAGAGAGCAAACAGAGAAGCTCAGTGAGGCAGAACACTCAAAGGTAATAGACACAATAATATCAACAATAGTGGAATGAGCAAACTGTGCCTTTCAAAATGACCATAACACATGTAAGTATCATTTGAGGCTTCATGAATGCCTTAATTTGTTGCTTGTTTTTATCAGCTTGTTTTTATTTTTGTTTTTATTTGATGTATGTTCAAGGGACTATAGAAAATACAGTAAATTCTGCCATTTATCAACATAGAACTACCTAATTTAAAACAGCATAAGAACACTTATAGCTAAAATGGGGTATAGTGAAGGTCATTAAGTACAGAACAGAGTTTATGCTTCTAACCAAATTTGTAATTGAGCTTTAAAGTTAATGTCAGAACTGCAATACTTTAAAGCAAACTGACAGAGAGCTGCACTGAGTGGAGGCTTTAATGCTGACGTCCTAAATGTAGTGCAACAAAAGGAAGCAGTCGATCTGGAACATATTGTAGCTTGCTCTCAGAATGACCGGAGATAAAGTCATGTAACAGAAGAAAGCAAATATCTGAGCGAGTATTCTGGTTTTGATCACTGTGTGCACAAAACTCTAAAATCAGTTTATAGACCTCCTTGACTCTGTTTACTATGTGATATACTATGAGTAAATATCATCTTAGAATTTCTGTGTAAACTGATTTGCAAATTTTTCAGTTAGCATACAAGCTCCTTAGATGTACCATAGCGAATAAATTCACCTTGTTGGGCAAATTAATTCTGAGTGGAGAAATATTCCAGTGTTATTTTAACTCTCTGAGATACCTAGTTTCTAGCTGATTTTTCATTGTGCCTGTGGTCATGCATTCATTCAGGCGCTGTATTTTTTTCCCTGTTATATCTTGGTGTACAGAGGGAAGCAAGCCAGCAAGAAGGCAGAGGCTGATTCTACAAAAGGGGAAGAGAGAGAAGAGGATGGAGGAGAGGCGTATGTAAAAGGAGGAGGAGGTGGTGGTGGAGCAACAACTGAGACAAAACTAGAGAAGAAATCCCAAAGGGGAAGCAGGCTACCCAACTTAGAGCGCTACATGAAAAACAATCCCTAAACCAAACTTGGGGTTATAGCCCTTTTTACAATAAGGTAATGTTCTCTTCTGGGTTTGCAGTAGATACTTTCCATATCTACTTCTTATACTTTCATTGCCAGAATGTACTTGTATGTCCTTCAACTTTCTGTGGCTTTGTTCACATTTCCCAAAGGCTGATTGCTAGAAAACATTGTGGTTCCTATGTAAATTTTCTACACAGTCAGTATTGTAATTCAGTGTTTATTTTACAGTTGATGGCAAATACAGTGGTACACTGATCTCATGGTATAAAATGTTACATTTATAATGAAGTCTGGCATTAATGTTTTCTTACATTTCTTTGTTTCATCAAGAAGACTGACCATAAGTACAAATGTTTCAGAGGGAGGAATATTACAGGCTTTCATTGTGGTGAGGTCATCCGCTAATGTGCCAGAAGCCTGCTGAGCCTGACATTTGTAGTGTCATTGCAGTTTTTACAAAGCGCCTCCTACGACTTGCATTATGTGAGCAGCACCGCATCCACCGCTCTCTTTGTATGTAGTTCATCTACAGAGCAACCAGTCACCCCCATCCCACCCACTGACCACCTTTATGAATGTGGGTGTAAGAAATCTGTATCCTTTTAAGATGCCATAGTGAAAATGAAAATTGCCAGAAGCTGTTTCACTTGTGTTTGTGAAAAAGTGTGGAGGATGGGTTCTTTTTTTTTTTCAGCATCAATAATGTCACTTCTGGCTCTTTATTCAGATTGAGATGTTGCAACTGTAATTCAAATGTAATATCTCAAATAATGTATGTTATAATCTCAGAATAAGGTATTCATTGAAAAACCAAGTTCAAAAAGTGTCTCTTGATTACAGTATCTATCCAAATCCTAACACTTTTGTTTGCTTTTCCAGGTATTGATTTAACTGCAGTGTGAATTCTGTTTTAGGGTGTAGTTTTCTTTTACAGGTCCGCTTATATTTCTGAAACTGTGTGACTAGCTGAGATGGTGTACTACCCTCAATGTCCTGCAGTGACACAGTGTTTTTCTCAGATTAATGACTTTATTTAAAGATAGCCAGTCCCTTGTTTCCTTATGAAAGAAGGCACATTTACAGCACACTGCTCTCTCACTCCTTCCTTCTCATCTCTTTTCTGTCTGCTTCATGCACTTGCTGATTTAAGTACAAGTCACTGCGTCCTGCCTGTAAATCACACGCTGCGTAACCAACAGGTGAAACACTGATGAATCACTACAGTATCTGTCAAAACACGCCGAATCACACTGCTGCTGCCTGCCCATGCTTATTCAATTAGCTGTGCTCTCCATGCTCAAATAGCTCAGTGTATATGCAAGTGCATGTGAGTGTGTATAAAAGAATCATTTGCATGTCTCCATACATGCATGCTCATGCATATACAGTATATGATGAAAATATGAAATATGTGAATTGACATGAGTTAGATTGTGGCTCTCACGTCCATCCCTGTGTTTACACATCATACTGTGCTGTGTGAAATTGTAATGAAGTGGTTGTAGCACAAAGATGCTGTGGTTACTGACAGAATGGAATATAATTGTAGCATCTGCCTACAGTGTGAGGGGATGTTTTTTTTTTATTTCTCTCCTGGACTGTAAAATTAAGACAGATTTAATTTTCTGAATTATTACAGATGGGATTTGCCACAGGATAAATCATCAGCCCGCGCATCCATGTCTGAGCTTCATTCACTTCAGCAATGCATTAGCAGATATGTGCTAAACCGTGTTTTTAGCTTTAAAAAGTAACATCTGTCCTTTTTTAAATGACCGACAGCAGATCATAAAACGGTTTGATCCACATTAAATGTGCTCTAGTTTCAACTGTGCCTGCAAAGATACTTCGATAGTCTTAGACACCAATGCCAAAATTCTACATCTCCTGTTATACAAGTCAGCTGAATCTCAGGAAGTTGCCTATTCATGCTTCAGCAACAGAGATGTCCTTGAAGAAGAACTGTACCCTTTGTATTACCTGTATGGATGCAATATTACAAGCCTATATAATTCAGATCTTAATGTGGATAGTCAGCTGCACTGTTTTTACAAATGAGGATGCAAATAAACTCTTATATTGTGCTTTGAAAGTTGCAGTAGCTTCTAAGAATGGGCTATCCAGTGCCATACAGAATTGCATTCAAGACTTATTGCCCCCACATTCTAACTATGTGTCATATCAGATTTGAGTCACACATTCTTTTGGAAATGAGACCACGGCACTGCTTTTTTTGGACATGGTCATGCCTGTGACCTTGTCCTTGTTATGCCCCTTTCCTCCATCTTTTTGCACTAAAGTCATTCTCCCTACATGTGCCCTGTTCATTCATTTAGACAACCCCTGAGGTTGTGATGCACACTGGGTCCCTGTATGTGTCTTCCAGTTGTTAAACCACTGTGAACACACTGATAGAAGAACGATATTTTAAGAGGCTGGATCTGTAACTTTCAACATCAGTGGCACAGATATAAGCTGGGTAACACATATGGTTCATCAGAGGGTGGAGATGGAGAGGTGATAGAGAGGAACTGGGTGGTGTCTGGAGGCCAGGGTGTAAGTAGGTGGTCTTTATCGATTTAGAGACTGTGTCTTGCTGATAGGTGGTGGCAATGGTCAGAGCCAAAATGTAATGCTTGTCAGTATTACATTCTTATTATGACATTTTCTGGTGCTTTATAATCAGTATTGGTCAAATTAGCTTTATCATCATGCATGCAGCTTGATATTTGCTTTCATTTATCTGATTGTGTTGTAGTGAAGTACAGTAGTAGTACTAGTACAGTAGTAGCTGTGATGTCCCTAGGTGGGAGTAAACAAGGTGTGCAGCCAAAGTTAACTAAAGAAAGCACTGTGTGTGCCTCGTGTTTACACAAGATAAAAAATTTGATTCTTAATAATGTATGCTTTGTTATTTCATAGAACTGGGAGTTTAATTTACTTTTCACATATATTTAAAATGTGTCACCCCTCTCTGAGTCTGTTCCCCAGCCTGGCCAACCCCTCCAAAACCTTCTAGATCCACCCCTGCTTTTGCAGTCCAGTGGAAGTCAACATACAGTATGTTGAAATTATTCAGACATGTAATCCTGTTTGAGTTTTTGTTCAGGAAATAAATGGTGTTTAATGAAAATAATACTTGCCACAGAGCATTTAAAGCTGATCTGCATAATCTGAACCTTACAGCTAGTTCACGTTGCAGCTGCCTTGAGACTCCTAGTGCACACAATGGAGTGTGTTACATAATGTCTGATGTGCAAATATTCTTGTGGGTTAATTCTACAGTAATGCTGCTCTTGGTCTCAAGAATTGTACTCGGATGTAATTCTCTCTTCCACACCGAAATGCTTACATTTCTTGTCTTGTTTTGTAATTATTTTTTATCAAATGAAACAAAAATACGCAGTGCGTGATTATCTACTTCTCTTAAATGAGCATAAAAGTAATTTGACTACAGAAAACCTCTCGCCATAAATGAAAGAAGTATCGGACCTCCCTCCTCCCACCACCAAAAAAATAAATAGACAATCTACCCAACGCGTGTCTTCTGTGCCGGGGGCTGCAGGACCAGCAGCGTTGGGTGGGAAGCGGAGGTTTGCGTCCTAACGAGGGGTGGCGGCGCTGAATGAAAATCACGATAGAGTGACGTGGAGGAGGAGAGAGGAGGTGGATGAACAGAGAATGGGAGGGGAAGCAGCTGCTACCTAGTTAATTTCCAGCCCAGATCTGCTTTTTTTGCTCATTGCGCGCACACACAAGCACACACACATTCTGGTGTTTGGTGGTAGAGCACGTCAGCCGGACAACAAAGGGGCGCACAGGGGGGGCTCACTGCAGTCAGTCAGGACAGAATCACACTTCACCACCATCCAGTGTCAGTTCAGGCTCACTGAACTGTATTTTTCATATCCACGAGGAAATAAAGCGTCAGGCAGGCTGGAGGTGACCGTCACAGAAGCGTTAATCACTCGCGTCGGTAAGCTTGTGCTCTCCTATCAAAAGCCATGAGAGTGATTGATTATTCCATTTGACAATATCTTAAACACACTTACTTCTGTGTTTTTTAACCTTTGATCCCAAGACGATAAAGTAGCCTAAAATATAGCCTTTCATATTTGAATAACAGTTGAAGTGCCTATTGTTTTGGGGTCGCTGTTTATGCTGGGCAGCACCCACCAAGAAGGCTGCACTTCGTCCAGCTGTGCGCGGAGCTTCTGAATATTTATAAAGAAGAAAATTAATAGGTTCTTATTGATTCGTGACTGCCGCTCTCTTTCCATCCACCTGCGCTTCAGACCAGCTCAGGCGACTCTGTCAGACAGTGTGGATCCTCATGAAGCACACTGTTCGTCTTAAGAGCGCTTAATCTGTCATTAGGGAGTTATTTTCAGACTGTGCACCAGCGACCAACACAGGCTGGCTACTTTATCGGCTGTGCAAACCTCTTCTCGGTTTGTTTCTTCGTTTTCCTGTTTTTGTTTACCTAGGGTTAATCGGTTTAGAAAACTTTTCACAGTAGGCTTCTTCTCCCATTTTGTCACGCAGACAGTACAGCAGTACTTGTGAGCCTCGGGAGCGCGATGGAGATGGAGCATTTCGATGAGCGAGACAAATATCAGAGGCACGGCCGCTCCAGCTCGAAGATGAACGGGGTGCCGAGTCCCACACACAGCGCCCACTGCAGCCTGTACCGGACCCGGACTCTGAAGACACTGAGCGCGGAGAAGAGAGCCAAGAAGGTCCGCTTCTACCGCAACGGAGACCGGTACTTCAACGGGATAGTATACGCCATCTCCACAGACAGGTTCCGGACCTTTGACGCGCTGCTGGCGGACCTGACTCGCTCCCTGTCCGACAACGTCAACCTGCCCCAGGGGGTCCGGACCATCTACACCCTGGATGGCTCCAAGAAAATCACCAGTATTGACCAGCTGGTAGAAGGTTGAGTAGATACAGGCTGATCAGCTTGTGCATCTCTTCTCGATAAAAAAAAACCCACCACTGCCTGACCTGCCAAATGACATGTGCTGGGGTCCCTGCTGTTTAGAATAAGGCAAAATAAAAATTAACAATACAGAAGATTTGAAGTTACCAGTCCCAAAATCAGACCAGTGTACTTGGACAGGTTGATTTATAAATCAGGCTCAACAAGATAGTTTACTGACATAATTGAGTGATTAATCCCACTGTAAATTATCATTATGAAGATTATATCATGTTTTGGCTCAGCTAAGGATTCCCTTGGTTTGTTCTACTCTAATATTGTACATACCAATATCATTATGTTGTGAGAAATGACTTACAGGTCACATCATCCTTTGTTATATCTATCATATCTATATGAGCATTTGAAAGGAAAGCAAGCTACAAAATGTTCCATATCAGTATATTTAGAAGTTTATTCTATTAAAGTATTATGCTGCCTGCTGCTAGATTAAAACTGCTGTTGCTTGGTTAAAAGATGCTGTACCTGCATAGAACAAAGTAGACAGGCTACAGTATGTGTTGATTTTCTGTCCCATGCTTCTCTATGTTCTTTTACAGTCCTCACCATTTTTGATCATCTCTTCTCTTTCTCAATAGAGTTTCAAATCTCTGTTGTCATCATTAAATCTTATGTCATTTCTTCCACTTTAAATCCACTTTAAATCTCTTTGCTTCCCTCTCCTCTTCCTTCCTAACACCCAACAGGTGACAGCTATGTATGCAGCTCCACTGAAGCTTACAAAAAGGTGGATTACTCAAAAAATGTGAACCCCAACTGGTCGGTGAATATCAAGGTCTCAGCAGCATCCTCCCGCGGGCCTCCTTCCCTGAGCAGTGCTAAGGTTGGTGCACCCGAGAGCCGGGACAAGGACTTCATACGTCCAAAGCTTGTGACTGTGGTGCGGAGTGGAGTGAAGCCCCGGAAAGCTGTGAGGATCCTGCTTATCAAGAAAACGGCCCATTCCTATGAACAAGTCCTGACTGACATCACTGACGCCATCAAGCTCGACTCTGGAGTCGTGAAGAAGATCTACACTCTGGAGGGAAAACTGGTGAGAATGAACCCTTCTCATTTCTATCAGTGCACAGAATGTTGATTGAATTGTTAGTGTTTGCCTTTTTATGGTGCCAAAGGATGTCAGACTTGGCTCTGACTTGGTTTTGTCATGGCTAGCATTGCTGATTAGCCTGCATTCAGGGTAACTTTATGTCTATTAATGCTTCTGGTCTAGGGGCAAACTCTTGCATTATATTCAGTGAGAGAGAATGTTTGGTAGAAAGTATCATACATGATGAGTGGTTCCATTAAGAGCAATAGATTAGACACTAAGATAAAGGGTTTTCTGTTGCTGTTTTGGACATGGTTTTACTGTGTGTGTGTGTGTGTGTGTCACAGGCATTCACAGCGTTAGTTTTGTGGTCTCTTCCTAACTGCCTTCATCCTTTTATCATTCAATCAATCAATCAGTCAGTCATTCTTTTATGAAGGTTGGCGGTTTTGAATGGGTGTTGCTTGATGAACTGGCTGATAGAAAGCTCAAAATGGCTAAACATTTTATGACCACACTCTCATTTATGTTTCATGAGCCTTTTATGAATGAACAACATTTGGGTCCCCATTCGCAGCCAGACCTGTGGAGAGAGAGAGTGACACAGAGTGAGCGAGGTCGATGATGAATGGAGTCTGGGTTCTCGCCCACGCTGTAGAGATCTGTGCCAGAGCTTTGCCTCCGAACACAAAAATAAATCTCAGTCTCAGTCCCCTTGATAATTCACCCACCTATCCAGCTCCCTCTCTCGGCTGTGGAAGGAGATTCTATAAAAAGAACACAGTATTATATGCACACATGTATGTATGTATGTATAGGTCCATTCACTACAGCACTAAAGTCATGTGGTCCCATGTATGTGGAAAAGGCACTGAACGATATGCTAATAAGGTCAAGCATGTGTTCTCTGTGCTTTGTGTTTGTGTGTGTCAACAGAGAAGGGAAAGCACAGAGAGACTCACAGCATGTTAGGTGTTAGTTCTGTGGTCTCTTCCTGTCTTCATGTCACTTCTCCATCTCTCGCGCCAGCCCCCTCGTCATTGTTCCTGCCTGTCTGTCTGCTCCCCTCTCTCTATGCCATGTTGTAGCTCCAAGTTACTGAATGTGGTGACGCAGAGCGATGCTTCCCCTGGCAGCAGCATCACAATGACATCATTATTGTGAAACAGATTTTATTTGACGTCAAGGGTGTCCTGACATTTTGTGTTGTACAGCAGTAATCATCCCCTAAATGCCCAATTTGTGACTCATTCTCAATAATGTGTTCTTCACCCTGTGGGCTTTTTATTCTTAATTGCCATTTTAGTAGTGTGTTATCATTTATTCATCCTTCCCTCAGTTGTGAACAACCTATGGTCATGAACTTTGGGTCATGACCGAAAGGGCAAGATCCCGGATACAAGTGGCCGAAATGAGCCTTCTCCGCAGGGCGGCCGGGCGCACCCTTAGAGATAGGGTGAGGAGCTCGGTCACCCGGGAGGAGCTCAGAGTAGAACCGCTGCTCCTCCACATCAAGAGGAGCCAGCTGAGGTGGCTCGGGCATCCCCCGGAGGAGCTGGAGGAAGTGTCTGGAGAGAGGGAAGTCTGGGCATCTTTGCTTAGACTGCTGCCCCCGCGACCCGGTCCCGGATAAGCGGAGGAAAATGGATGGATGGATGGATTATCATTTATCCCACTTCTAAAGATTAAACTTCTTGTGGAGGCACCGTGTTTGAAACCATGGCGTCTATTCAGTGATCCACTGTTAACCCAGCAGGAAGTCATTCCAGATCTCATGCTCGGGTTTTTCTAGAAAATCCCCTATCGGGGATCAAACTCACGCTTTTGCACACTGCTCACTTATTCTGTAGTTGCAACTGGTTACAGTTATCTTGGCAAATAAACAATAAATGCTGCCTTCGCCCAGTTCACCCCTCTGTGATTGGAAGTACGACTATTATGGTCATGCTATTTTTAGATACAGCATTGATTGGGCCTGTAGGCATGGTAACACACTCACTGCCAAATTGGTTATGCTGTGCTGAGTGCAGAATCAACTCCTTCTCTGTTTTTATGTGCGATTGTACATGCTTGCGTGGGTTAATGTGAGTGGGAGAGTTTGTGATTATGTTAATAAGAAAACTGAAGTGGGGAGAATGAGGGACTCAAAAGCAAGATGGGAAAAACTGATGAAGAAAGAGATTCAACAGTAGACTGGATCAGAGCACCTTTGCATATGGGAGTGTCCATGTGTGTTTTGAGCATGAGAGGAAATCCTGGCCAAAAGCGTTGTCCTGTTTCTGAATGTGCAAAGGTCTCAGAAAACACCAGATAAGCTTGTAGCAATTTTAAACCTTCTCTGAAATGTGGCTAATCCATGTTGATTTACCCATTGTGGAAAGAATCAGTCTTCGTATAACAGAGAGTAAACCTCAATACCTGTGTTTATAAAATAACAATGAACAGTTACATAAACTTTGTCTAGATGTGTCATTGAGCCCGCGGCAGAATTAGGTTTCTGGGCCTGGATGCCAGCTCATATTGAGTCCCAGCAGAGCTGAGAGAGAGAGACAGCATCTGAGAACCGGAGCTCAGGCTTCCTGCCTTCATTAACCTTTGTAATGAGGCTAGAGACGGTGGGGTATCGGGAATACATACATCCCCACAGCTCTATTCTTCTAAGCCTTTTCAGTCTCTTATCAGTCCCAAGAATTGAAAGGCTGCATATATGGATGTTTTATATATTTACTTTGTATTAATTTCATGATGTTTTCAGGAGTTCATTTTAGCTAAACATACTGCAGCTAAAATGTGCAACTGCAAGTCAGTGAGTCTGTTTTAGCTACAGTCCACTGGCAGTCCTCTCATTACGCCTCTTCATTTATGTATGTTTACTTTTATCTGCATTTGTGGCTGTGTTATAAGGCTTTTTAATAATATTAAATGTTTCAGTGCTGACACCAAAACAATATTCTTTGCAGTACCTTGCTTTGAGTAGTACATTTCTGCCAAACCCAAATATTAAATGTTGTCTAAACACAAGCAGCCAAACAAGAACTTTTCCCAAATAAAATACAGAATATAACTTGTAAAACTGTGAACTACAGTTCGAATGTAGACTCTAGATTTACTAAAGAAATTTTCAGTACCCATCCCTCGTGTATGCACTCGCATGTCATCTATAAAACTTTGGCTTTGGTAGTTGTTTTTTCTGTTCATGTTTAATTCTTTATTTTACAGGTCGGTAAATTTCAGGTTATTCCTAAATAATTTCCTAAGACGTTTCCTGGAAGGAAGCATATAATTTGGTAATAATTATTATAAGTTAGAGTGATGCTGAGCTAGCACAAACCTGAGGCTTTTATTCAGAGGACAGAAGATGAGCTACATATGCAAAATGTTAAGTTTGTCTGCAATCAACAATCAAATTCAGCATAAATTAAGAATACCATTTCAAATAATTAATAAATGAACAGTAAATATTGCATTAAGCAATTGCCTTCATGGCCACCGTTGTCGGCCTGTTCGTCACTTTGTTGGCAAGGCTGAATCTCTTTTCATCTTCCCTTTTCTGATTTCTCTGCAGCCTCTGTCTTCTTCTCTCTGTCTGTTATTTTGTTCCCACTCATTGCTGTTTCTGCTTCTCTCTCTATCTGCATCATTCTCCATCCTCTTATATAATGTTTAGTTTTCTTCCTATGTTGTACCTTGTCTGTCTGTCTGTCTGTCTGTCTGTCTGTGATTCTCGAGCTGTCAACATGCCAGTGTTTTTACGGCTGTTTAGTCCTCATTTGCAAAGTCTGGCATTGCTCTCTTTTTCTGTCCTATTTTTTGTCTCTCCCTCTCTCACCCCTAATCCCCACTTTGTCTATCTGTGTGTCCTCCTGTTTTCTCAGTTTGTCTTTGACTTTGTATTCCCTCCCTGTCTCCTTCCTCCTCTTTGGTCTATATCCAGCTCTGCAGGGACTAAAGAAAGGGTGCTACAGCAACTTCACTTGAAAATATTGCGTATTAAGTGCAGGGATTACACTCTGCTCATAATCAAAGCATTTAGCTGTTTTTAATTTCCATGAAGACGTACAGTATGTTGATGATTTTGTTCTGTGAAGGAGGACTGTGGGAAACAAAGTCCATCTGCTCCTTCTTATTTGCTGAGTCATAGCTGCTCTACACAGCATCGTGTGTGTGTGTGTGTGTGTGTGTAGGTGGT
This sequence comes from Monopterus albus, assembly GCF_001952655.1. Lineage (NCBI taxonomy): Eukaryota > Metazoa > Chordata > Actinopteri > Synbranchiformes > Synbranchidae > Monopterus > Monopterus albus. Next base: position 465,058 of record NW_018128117.1, read on the forward strand.
TCATACTTCTAGCCTACAGTTCATTTGCTATTGTACAGTATATTTGCAGTAAATTACAGTGATGATAAATAGCATATAGAGCATTCCTCAGCAGAAATCCCAAGATTAAACTGCCATTAGGTTATTTACAATATGCGGCTTTTCTTTCTGTGTGTTGCTCTATCTTTGTTAGCTTGTGTGCATCTCTGTGTACTGAGGGGTAGGGTGGTGTGGGGGGTGTCTGTCTGTAGTTAGAGGATCTGCTGCCAAATTAGGATTGATTCAACTGGCAGACAGTTCGGGCACTGGCAGACTGACGAGAAGCTTGTCACACCACAGCCTGGAGCACTGACTTTTTAAACTCTCTCAACTGAATCTGCATTTGAAAGACCATCTCCAGCTTCATGTTTTTACTTCTTTAAAGAGCATAACTGCGACACATCTCGACAGCACTGACAAACCAGGTTGCAAACAATAAAAGGAACAATGCTTCTCCACTCCAACTGAAGGCAAATGTTGTGTTTTACTTAGATTTGTGTGTGATTAAAGCTACAGTATGTAACTTTTTCCAAATAATTTTGTTGTAGAAATCTGCTCCAAAACTTGTCCTAATGTAAAGAGGTGCTATTGAAGCCTTCTGTGACCCAGACTCATTGAGGAGCACTGACAGCAGTGCAGATATTAACTTCTAAAAGCTTTTGAGCAGGATTGGCCTCTCTAACCAATCAGACATTTTCAATTATTTCTGCTTGATCAATAAGTTTTGTTGCGTTCTCATTCCTTGTAATTTCATTAGGACAAATATCTGAAGAGTGTGGCAGATTGTATTAGAGCATAGTGGAGCAGGGAGAGGGAGTGCCGGGCAGAGCTGAGTAGATTGATTTGCAGAATCATGCTAGTGCTACCTTAAGTTACATACTATAGTATGTAAGGGCAGTTTCTGCAAACTGCTTAAACTGGAGTGAGAGTATTTTTCTTAACAGATATTTCCCATGCTGTCTATAGTACATGGAGCTCTCATTTTAGAGCCACTCTTTGTTATTTTCTTATACAGGTTTTTGGACAAAAGAGACAAATGAAGAGAAACTGTGATGGACAACTTTAATTACTTTCTGACATTTTATAGATCAAATAATTAACCGAGAAATTGAAACTAACAAATGCAAGGAAAAATTCACTCACTCATTAACATCCCCCGAGCCACTAGATAGAAGGGGCAGAGAGATCAATAAGGGGGCGATGGAAGAAACCAGTGAAGGGATGTGAAGTCTGAGAGAAGCAGTCAGATGATGACATAAAATGATGAAGTTAAAATTAGGGGACCCTGAAAAACACAGGAGAGAAAAGGGCTGGAAGAGGGAAAGGAAGGGAAGTTGAGGCTGATGCTATGTTGTGTTATGTGGCTGCATAACCCCTTATTCTTTAATTATTTTAATGACTGCAAAGTTGTATCCCTATAGATGCATAAAAAACAGGAAACTACATTTATACTTTGAGAGATACACAGATGCAGCTCCAACAGAAGTTTGCTTTCCCCTGTGGAGAGCAGAAGCTGTTACATAAGTTATTATGCAACAAAACAGCCAGCCAGTCAGCCTGCCATGCTGGTTTGAGGTGAATGCAGTTACACCAGTGTTAACTCAGGCCACCACATTGTTAATTGGCCTCACATCACCGCTGCTCACTTTTTCCAACTTCCCTTGTTTCCCGTCCCTTTCTGTCATTTCCAATCCCCTGTCAGTTGTCTAATAGGATGGGCCTGTGTGCCAGGTAAGCAGTGATATGTCATGCTGTGTGTAAATTCTCCCCTGGGGATCCTCTTGCCTCTTTCGAATCGATTTCTGTCTACCTTTCCTCTACTGTTGAGCCGGCATGGCTTTTTGCCTGCTCTTTCTTTTTGCCTGCTCTCAGTCTGCTTTTGGTCTAAGGAGATTATTTAAATTCCCCTAGAGACTAAGAAAATGTTTTTTGGCTGTTTCATTTTAGAGGGAAAATGCTTCAGCAGATATTTGAATATGCTGTTCCTTGTATTGACAAGGGGTTTGTTAGTGCTTTCTTGGATTGTGACCTTCAGTACCAGCTGGTAGCATTTAGTTAGTTATTGTTCTGCACTGTGATTGGTCTTAAGGGTTTTAAGTGGCCGTTATTAATACAATATAGATTTTTGGGATATACAGTAATACAGTACTTTTGTGATTAGTATAGATGACATATTAACCTGTGTTAAAAAAAATCCAGTCACTGCTTTTTTCTATAAGGACAAAAGGATTCTTCAACATTAAGTGACATGCTTTGCAGTGGTTTGATTATGCCCCACTCCTAGCCTACATAATGTATTTGAGAAACACCGGTAGCGTCTGTTGGAGTCGCAGTACACTGCTGTTTCCCTGTCGATCTCTCCAGCCTCTCTGTGGTATTTCCGAGCAGCACCGTAGGTTCTGTGGGAAGGATTACAGTATGTTGAACTCACCATGTTCTCTGTGTAACCACTGTGAGTTTGGCACAGGAGATTAGTGTCTGACTGTCCAATCTCTTTTTCTGTTGTGTTTTCTTCTGGCTGTGTAGTTGTCTGTCTGCTTCAGTCCCAGAGAACAGATGATGTGTTTTGATCAAAAAAAAAACAACATAAAAAACACACATGTTAAACTGTTGTTTAGCAACTAGGGCTGAAACTAACATGTTTTGCCATTATTGATTAACATGTTAGTTTTTTTTTTATTAATAGATTAATTTAATCACTAACATGTCAAAAATAGTGTAATTTAATTGTCCAAAATAAAAAAATATTTAAAGAGCAACAAATGTGAATCCTGAACAAATGTTTAAAATTTTCCTCTATTAAATGATATATATGGTTATTACATTTGTGATGTGTGTGTGTGTGTGTGTGTGTGTGTGTGTGTGTATGTATAGTGTATAGATTTGTAATTTGTACAATAGGTATGAATGTGTCTACCTTTAGATCTTTCTGCAAATTATTCTATGACCAAGGTGCATAATAGGAAAATGCAGTTTTTCTGAAATCTGTGAAAATTTTCTGTTGAGTAACTAATCGATGAATTGTTTCTGGTACATACACTTGCATGTGCCCTCACACATTTAACCTGCAGTCACCTCTGAGTGGCTGTCAGAAACTCCCACTAAAAAGTGAGAAGCTGACAGATGAGTCCTCAAGCAGACCTAAAATGTGACAGGAAGACAGAAATAGGCTAATCTAAATGAGCCTAGTGATTCACTGAAGCAGCTGCCAAGAATCAGACAGACAGTCTGAACACAGTATTTTACAATATTTTACACCACCAGCCATGTTCTGAAGGTGGTACGCACATATAACTGTGTGTGTATGTTCATAAAAGGTGAGATCAGATAGTATATGTCTTTGCAGGCCTGTTTTTAATCTATTACAGCTGTCGGTCTGTTTCCATACATTCCCCCTGATGTCCAAGAGCATCCAACTACTGTAAAATCTGCAGAGCAGCTCCACAGTAGTCCCTCTCGACCTGCACCAAACAGACACTTATGTATTGACCAGACGTATTGCTCTGCAGAAATCCAGATTTAAAATGTTGTAATCTGCTGCTGTGGTCTACTTACTCAAATAAGACCACATGAGGTTTAAATCCCTGTGTACTTTCTGTTTGATCCTCCATGTAAAAGCTAGGCAGTTAGCGTGGTTGGTTTATTTTAACACAGCATATACTGTCTACTTTTGATGTTGGCTTTATTAAAGATCAGAGAAATGTGTTTCCAGGTTGTGTATCACCCTGCTTTTATGATAGTACTGATATAAAGGCTTTTTGAATTATTGATGTGTGTCTTGTGAGTCTCTCGGTATCATGTGGTTGCTATGCAGCACCACCATGTGGTGTAAGCAGTCTGTCTGGTTCAGTTTGTGGTCTACCTTTGTAGTAATGTTGTGCAGATTACACGGGTTGCACCTCTCTATCTGACCACAGCCAGCAGTTTTCTCTAAATGGCTTTTGTATTTAAACTCAAAGAAACAAAGAAAGAGAGGAACAAAGGAGACAGTGCAGTGGAGGTTTTGTGATTCTGCACTAGGGGGCGCAGTGAGAACATAAATAGGTTTACTGAGAAACAGTCTATTATTTGTTGTATAAGACATGACAAGAGGAGAAGTCCCACCTCTTTGGTCATAAAATAATATCTGTTTGTGCAAGCCTTACTGTGTCATCCTTTTCTAGATATAGGTAAATGGCAAACAGATGTTTTTATCCCTTTTTTATGTTAAACAGTAGAGTCATGGTGGGAGTGAACAATATAAGGGAATAGAACTGGGGTTTGTCAAGCATAACCTTGTAAAATAATATTGTGGAAATGGATGTGGCAAGCTGTTTGATCACTGTGGCCCAGGTTTTAGAGGTAATTTCTTACTTTAATACAGATGTGTGAGAGGTGATAGAAGGGGTGTGAAATTGCCAATTTCCACACTTCTCTGCTATTTTCTCTTTGCTTATTTTGGTCTCTCATTTCCTCTGTTTCTCTGTCCTTGTTTTAGCAGCAACAGCAGCAGATGTTGTGTAACACACTGGGCCTCAGTGAGAAAAGAGCACCAGAGATATCAAAGTCTATTTTGTCTCTGGGCTCAGAGCAGCAGTCAGGAATAGATCTCCTCTGTTCTCCCTCAATCCGTTTGATTCGTCTCCGACTCAAGAGATTTGGCAATTTGATTTCAACTTTGTTTTTGTTTAATTTTTTTCATTTGTTTTTTATCGGCTCCCTCTCCCCTCCATCATTCACTGGTCCATCCATTTTTACCAGTGTTTCAGGAGAGCTCTTCTCAGCATCATCTTATATAAACAGGAGACATTGTATCCAGGCCATGTGACACTTGTATGTGTTTGTGTATGAATGACAGTTCTGTGGCATATTGTCCCCATAGTAGATGAAATATCAATGATGGAGCTCTCTATCGTAGTGTTCACATCGTGCAGTCAGTGGCATGCACCAGTCATGCATGCACCAATGCCTAGAGGGCATTGTCACCATGGCAACCATACCTTTTCACAACCTTCACATACAGTATGTGTTGGTGTGTTGCTCACCATTAGTTTACCCACCACTTAATGGTAACCTCAGAGGCTG
>NW_018128117.1:470184-471534 GCF_001952655.1 Monopterus albus
TGTGCTGTCTCCTCCCTGTTTGCACAACATTTCTGGTGTGGTGCAATTTCCATCTTTGGATGAACAGCTTTAAAAAGCCTTATTTCAGCAACCATCTCTTGGTTGACTCCAGCAGCAGCAGGCCTGAGGAGGTGGGCTGACTCAGAGAAGTATATTCACATCCCTGTGTTGCTCCCATAAAACAAAAATCCTCCCTGACAGGAATGAAGCTTTAAACAGGATAAGTGTCTTGTGAATAAACGTCATAAATTCAAAACCTAAAATTGATGAATTATGTCCTTAAATGCAAAAATCAAACAAACAAATAAAGATTTCAAAATGAAATTACCATAATTGTATCAGGTAAACAAATGAAAAATAACCAGCGCAGCTCTGCAAGCTAATTAGGTAATTTTTCAAGGAATACCAAATATTTTCCAGTTCAAGCTTCTTAAATATGGGGATTTTCTTCTTTTCTTGGTTTTATATCACTGCAAATTTAATACCTTTGGGTTTGGAACTATAGGTTGGACCAAACAATGAGTTTAGTCCAAGATAATAGTTTCAGGCAGTTTTTCCTGGTAGAGCATAGATAAATAATGTACAGAACGACTCCATTCTGTCAGCTATAGAGGACCACCCCTCCTTTCCATTCAAGTCACATTACTGAATTAGGAATCTGTTACCTCTGATAAATCATGGTCGACTGTAAACAGAATAAAAAGGCTTTAATGTGGAGTGAAAGATCCATATTTAAACCTGTGCAAATGTTGTACTGTACTGTTGTCAATGAAAGTGTCAGCATCTTTTAAAAAGTGCATTTTAAACAGATACTATAACTACTGTATGCCAAAGTAAACAGTATAAAACTGATTCAAGGGCAAAAATACATGAAATAATATGAGATTTAACAGGAACTGTACAGTTTACCACAGAGAGTCTGTGTAGCTGGGATCAAACCTTTTTGTTTCCCCACTGGTTCATTCAGTGACTCACAGACACACACGATATACTGTACATATAATAATTATCATTGTAAATGTTTGTTTTCCCTCTATCTTTACACATGTCCAATAGGGGTTATGCGCAACTTACTTCCGTATACTGCAAAACAGAATCATCCGTTTCCGGTTTGCGACTAGTATGAAATATGGCACTGTTCTACTCAAGATGTCTCCAAGAACTACCAAAGATGAAGATCACGGATGTCCACCGAATATGCAGTTCGACGTCTAAAACACCGGGCAGCAAGCTGGATAAGGGGTTTAAGCTATATGCTTCTTCATACATCCACGACTACGAAGGTAGAGTTATGTATCGGTTATCTTACAAACGGAGATGTAGCTAAGCTAGTTCGTAAGCTAACTAGCT
>NW_018128117.1:471794-478785 GCF_001952655.1 Monopterus albus
TTATCACGTCGTACATTACGGATCCATATTTTTCTTAAGGTTTCATCCTTAGGGAAATGGTGAAAGCTTATGGCTGAATTCTTCCCTGACATCGTGCATTGAGGTACGAAACAGAAATCACTGTTTGGATGATCCCGCGTCTGGTATTTGTGTCTTGGAAAAAGACATTTTTGTTTTGACCCGTTTTCCGGTTTGGTCACGTGACGTTCCGCATAACCCCTGTTGCTAAGCAGCCTATAGCATAAGCATGTGTCCTTTGATGTGTGTAGAATGTCGTCATCACTCCAGTTTTCTAGACCACTATAGCTCCCACAGTTGATCACATACACACTTTTTGTTACAGAGGACAGGTTAAGTGGCTTTGTGTTGATTAGCCAATTTAACAAAACATAACTACCAATATTTCACAGAACAGGTTTGCACATAAAAAACCAGCTAAAATGGAAGAAAGCACTCAAACTCAGGGTCTGCTGGATTTAATGGTGGAAACACTTCGCCCAGTGACGCAGTCCATTGTCCAGACCATGGCTGCGGAAAGGCACTTTGATGAGGACACACAAGCCCTGGTGACAGATGTGACTCTGCAGGTTGTCCGATGCTTGGGTAAACGCTGCTATGAAGCTTTTCAGAGCATAACCGAATGCGGCTCTAACGAGCAAGTGCTGTCCAGTCTGGGCAACATACTCCCTCAAGTTATTGATGAGGTTCTTTACATTAAAACAGAGGCACACAGTGCCAAACCAGATCCCCCGCTGACCTTGACTGCACAGGAGGTTACAGAAGTTGTAGAATCGGCCCTCCCTTCTGGCAAAGACCCAGCAGAGCCCATTAAACTACCACGTGTCACTCTCTCAGGCAAAATTTGGGCCTTTGTTCGTCATGTCTTACAAGTGTTAAAGACAAAACTGCAGTCTATGTGTAAATGTTGGCCATGTAAAAAGAGAAGAGTGTTCGTCTCTGCAGAGGTGAGCACGGTTAGAGGAAGTTTGGAGGAGGATGAAAGACAGACCACAACTATCTCAGACTTCAGAAGCCAGGAAAGCTCAGAAGAGGTCAGACATGTACCTAAATCTGTGAATGACAGTGCAATGGAGTTGGTCTCTGTGTCCTCCCAGGAAATCAACATTATCGAGGGCCCCGCTGATACTACTGTTGAAGTGGAAACGTTGAAAGATACAGATGATCTCTCTAACCGCCATTTGGACTTTGGAGGCCAGGAAACAGAAGAGGTCAGACATGCACCTAAATCTGTGAATGACAGTGCAATGGAGTTGGTCTCTGTGTCCTCACAGGAAATCAACATTATCGAGGGCCCCGCTGATACTACTGTTGAAGTGGAAACGCTGAAAGATACAGATGATTTGTCTAATCACCAGGAAATGTCATTAGGTCAATATGAGATCACAGCAGATCAGTTGGAATTCCAAGTTAACATACTCTCAGATGACACTGCTGAGGTAATAGTTAAAGTGGACAGTATGAAAGAGATAGATGCTGCTGTTCAGAAATTCACCATCACATATTCCCTCAATGAGGACCGCGAAGTAAGTAAGATGAACTTTGTCGAGATGTATGCCAAAGCATCATTTTATGAAGTCATGGCACAGCTACAGAAAAAATTCTTTAGCCACCTGAAGGACACCAGCGTGCTGCAATCTCAAATGGATCAAGTGGCCTCGCTGTTTGAGAATGCAGTAAGGGAAGGTTTCCCCCATTCCTTGGTTGCTTACAGTGTTGATGCCCCGACAATGACAGAGCAGCTCCATGATGTGCTTAATGATTATGTTAACGACTTAAGATCCCAGAGCATCACAGAAGTTGAGGGACACACCAGAATGTCAATTAGTCCATCACAGAGTGCCATGCATAATGAAATAAGGAGCAGAGTGTGTCGATTCCTCATGAGGGTGAAGGACTGGTTCCACACTCAGGCAGACAAGCTCGTGGAGCAAGTGATGGCGTACATAGAGAGAGAAACGCTTTCTCAGCGTTCCTTGCTAAGTGTAGATTCAACAGTCAGTAGTGAAGATGAACAGACAGAATTCACTTATTCTGAGAAAACAATACAATTCAGAAAAAATGTGCGTAGAGCTATTGAAAAGCTGCTTGCAAGGATTCTTGAAAAAGCAGGTGTCACGACCACTATGGATCAGCCCGATATTCGTGCTAAGCGACTGTTTGATAAACTATGGCCTCTCCTGGATGGCCAAAAATGCTTCTGTAATGCAAAAGTATTCCAACACCTGGACAAAAATGTCTATAAGGACCTCTGCAAAAATTTCACCAAGGCAAAAATTGTGTTTTTATTGTATGCGAATGAAACATCATTTGAAGATTACATCGTCTCCACTCTCAGAAAGCACATACTTAACCGACCAGTGAGAAGCTGCAAACTGTGCAGGTTCGTTGACAATGTGTTGAAGTTCATCTGCAAGCCCTTCTGGAGGTAATTCATATCAGAAAAAAATATTTGGGGTTGGGGGGTGTCTCCTCCTCCTGCTCCTAGAGTTGTGGGTTTTTACTCCGGGTGCTCCGGTTTTCTCCCACTTTTCCAATGTGCGCAAGTTCATCTGCAAGCCCTTCTGGAAGTAATTCATCTCAGAAAAAAATATTTGGGGGTGGGGGGTGTCTCCTCCTCCTCCTTCCTTTGTGGGTTTTTACTGTGCTCTGGTTTTCTCCCACTTTAAAGTGTCTGAACAGGGAATAAATCATCAGTGTAAATTAAGTGACTGATAAATAACTGTGTAATAAATGCAGCACAATAATAAATGAACTGATGGATAAATAACTGATGAAAATGTAATAATAAAATACAAATTTAATTTATGCTCATCTCTCATTATTTTCATTCATATGTGCAAATATCCCCTGCTTGAACTGCCACCTTATTGTGGTGGAGGGGTTTGAGTACCCGACTGATCCTAGGAGCTATGTTGTCGGGGGCTATATGTCCCTGGTAGGGTCTCCCAAGGCAAACACAGCCAGTTAACCTGCTAGACCTCCCTTCCTTCAATATTATGACTTTATCGGTGCACTGTAAAATATTTGACTGTAAATTCACAATAAGTGACTGACTAACAGTTGTATTGCTTTCACAGTAAATTAAGCTGGCCAATTGTACAACAATTACAACTCTTTCAGTGTACACATGGACAAGCCAGTCTGATGGTTTTAAGACAGACTTAAAAAATAGTGAACCCCTATCCCAGACATCAGAAAAGCATGTAAACAATTAAAAAAATAAGGATTAGCTACATTTCTTCATAAATGTCAACATCTTTTCTTCAACCCGCTCCATCATTTTCGTACTGTCCATCCACTATCAGGCGGCTGTACACTCCTAGTGTTTGTCATTGCTAGGAGTTGGTTTGACTCATCTACCACGCTCGCGACAGTGAACAAGTAAAACAGATATATTTGGGGGAAAAAAGAAAAGTGGGAATAGCATTTTCAATGTGCAATACACCTACCAGTCAGTACAATACTGATGAATGCACAGACTTGTTGGTTGATGTTCATGCAGCCTCTGTGCCTTAATCTGTGGGTTTATGCTGAAGAAGTATCTGTAGACAACGGGACAAGAGCGAAAGCTTTCAGCTTGTACATTGAGCAATTCAGATGTTAAGATGTGTTTATTTTCCGCATTAAAATTCATGTGGCAATAGTTTGAAGATAATCAGAGGTCTTTATGTGTTGTCTTCCCCCAGAACACATCATCCAAACACCCTGCCAATAAATCTATGTAACTGTTTTAGTGACAAGCAGTCATCGCAGTAGAAAGAAAAGCTAGAATATAAAGATATAAAGAAAAATAGCAAGTAAACTAGATCATGTTTAAACCCCTGTCAATCATGGGAGAAATGGCAAGTCTGATTTTTCTAGTTTAGTTTGTGGATTTCATCAGTACAACATCATAGAACCAAACTCACCACTCTGCTGCTCTCAACCTCTTTTTAGAGGCACATTTTGAAAATTTTGACTCTGCAGTTCCAGGTTTCAAAGCTACACTAGCTCTCAGAATTAAAATTCTTCCTAGGACAGGGGAGACAGGGCAGGTCTTGCTGCCCAGTGTACAGTATAGCAATATGCCACACTCTGAGGGACAGTGAATGACCTAGACACAAACGCACAGAATAGCCTCTTCGCTGTTTATTGCCTATTTTGTTGATTTGGGGTGTTGATCAGTGGGTAATAGAAATCTAAATGGATTCTTGTATGTTAATTGTTATAAAAATGCAATAACTGTAGCTTTCGTTTTATATGTTAACTCCAGGCGGTGCCAGACATGCGTTCAGCCCGATCTGTAATAGCTCTTAATAGGTTTTTAGTGGGGGATTTGTCATAGTGAATGAATAAACTCTTGTTTCCCTGCAAATCCCTCTCTGCCTATTGTGAAATTTCATTTGGAACATTGATGGCTTGGGATTGAAATGTGATGGTTGGCCTGTGGGGTGTCATTAGAGCAATTTTAGTAAATCATGCAAAGTTTGGATCAGATATAGAATTAGCTGTAGACTAAATCAAATAGAAGATAATAAGCAGCAGCGTGTTTCTTAGCCTACTTGTCATAATAAAGAGATTTCTTCTGGGTGAAGTAAAGGTGAGTGTACAGATTTAAAAAATGAAGAGCATCTGTCTTGTGCAGACATAATGGACGTGTGTAGTTGGAGCTTAAGGTGAGCACGTGTGATTAATGTATTAATCAGGAATCTCTGGACAGAATGATTAAAACTGAGCAGGACCCTCTTACCAACAAACATTTCTTATTTAATGATTAATCCGTGCCTGTCAGCATGTCACTATGGATTTGGCATTAGCTTCACAGTATGGAGAATGACAGTGAGATGGCCTGATGTACTTAGCAGAAGCCTTTTCCTCTCACTGTATCTCTCTCTTGTCCTAGTTTCTTCATTTACTCATTACCATTTATGAGATGCTAGCTTTCAGGGAACAGACCCCCTCTGCTTCTGTGGATGCCCAGTGCACAGGCTGCAGCGCATCAGCAAATTAGTGAGTCAGCAAGGTCTCATTATAGTCACTTGATAGACGATTAAGTGCAGAAACAACGAAGCCCTGAAGCCCGGGGACTCGTTGGGCATGCGCACAGATATTAAGAGACACCAATGAGCATGCATGCAAAGAAAAACACATGCATAAACAGACCCCCCCTGGTGTTCTCTATCCCTCTCCTGGGACTCTGTGAATGTACCTTTTCACCTGAGTGCACGGACTGAAAGTTAATTTTGTAAGCGTGAGCAGGGCAGAGTATGTGAGTGTCAGACACTGCAGAATGTCTGTGTACAGTCTGTGCACTGTCTGTGTAGCCTAGAAGTAAGGAACCTAGACATCCGTCATTAAAAAAAATCTGCCAACTAGATGGGAAATTGCTCTCGTGGGAGTCTTTCCTTTTTTTCCAAAAAAAGACTTAATGTGCTCTTGAACAGCGCATTCAGCCCCTAACAGCAGACAGTTGCTAATGGTCTTAGCAGTTCCCTGCACCTATATACAGTAAGTGTAAGGCAGATCTGACAGCGACTTAGATAAATAAATAGGAAAATAATAAGTAAACTCCTATAAGTAAACCCCTCTGTGTGTCTTTGCTTCCAGGTGTCGTGTCTGCAAGACTTCTTTGGTGATGAGGACATTTTTGTTGCCTGTGGACCGGAGAAGTTCCGCTACCAAGACGACTTGATGCTGGATGAGAGCGGTGAGGCGTCCGTCAGCTGCTCTGACATTTCCCTACTGACATTTCACATTTGGCTGTTCAGTGTGCCCGTTATGTTCTGTCTTTTCACCCTTCAGTTCCGTGCTGCCTCCAGCTGTGTTTTCTGATTGTTTACATGTTGTTTTTTATGTGCTATTCTTTGAGGGTTAAGCAGTTACCTTTTAGTGCAACTGTACTGTGATAAAACAGAACTTGTTGTGAAATATTATTCTGCTTTTTTTAAATTAACTTTTAAAACTGAGTGAATAATTAATTTCAGATTGATAGTGTTATTGTTATGCAGTTGAGTGGAGTGGAGCAACTTGATTGTTTAAAGGTTGTCCAAAAAGGGCAAAAGCAGAGGAATGCACTGCTAAACCTCCCCAGATATTAATCTAATCTATGGTCTAGTCTACAGTACCCACTGTAATTAACATAATTATAAAATGGCTCATTTCATTATTAACCAAGAAATTAGACTGGGCTATTTTTCCACTTCCTGTTTGTAATGTTTGACTATGATATAATGGCTAGAGTGTTGATGTGTAAGTTTTTTTAGTGCCTGTAGGAGTGTGTGTGTGTGTGTGTGTGGTTGTCCTTCTCTAAGTGTCAGCTCTGTGATCCACTAGTGACCTGTCCAGGGTGGACCCCACCTCTCATCCAGTGCCAGCTGGGACTGGCTCCAGCCCCCTGTGACCCTATTCGGGAATAAGCTTTATAGATAATGGATGTAAAAAAACAAATGTGCTTGTCAATACAGCATGCTAATGTTAAAACTATATGGTTTGTGATTATTAGTGTGTTCACTTGTTCCACCTTTCTGTTTTTTAGTCAGAACAATTTCTCTCCTTGCTGACCTGTGAAAACATCGCTGTCTTTTTGGTTGCACAGTACCCCTTGTCTCCCCTGCATCTCCTGGGATCAGACGGCAGAGCTCTGTGTAGGCGGTCTAGTTCAATATGCTCCACTGTCTCCTCTTTTCTAATCTCCTCTTTGAGGAATGGGTCCGCTGTACTTAAGTCATAATCTGACCTATTGTTGCTCGCCCTCCTCTCTGCCTGTCTCCCCACCATGGTCCACTGAGGATTTGTTCTGTCTGTCACCCACTCGTCTCCCCCAGTGTTGCTGTCTGAAGACTCCTGTCATTTAGTGCTCATCTGTATTCTCACCCTCTTTTCTCTTTCTATCTTCTACATGAATGGGTGCACACTGGCCTTTGTTCAAAAATTTATTCATTTCGTTTGCATCTCCATCCATTAAATAATATCATCCCACCTGGGTTGCCAG
>NW_018128117.1:478823-484470 GCF_001952655.1 Monopterus albus
TTGCTTTCCTTCCTCTCTTCCCCAATACCTTTCTTTCATTTACAAAGTATAATAACTAGGTGCTTCTATTTGCCAGTTTCTGTTTGGTAACCCTCTTCTCTCATGAGAAGGGCCACAAAACAACCTCCTACATGCAACAAGGCATTTAAGGAGCATGTTTCCGGCGTATCTGGATTTCATTCATTACTGATGATGGCCTCTATAAGCGGTTTGTAGACCCCACCAGTTGATAAGTGAAGCACCTCTTATGGCCTGCAGCTCCTTGTCCATGTAGCCCAGTGGTTTTTGGGATGTAAATGTCATTATCTGTCCTTGTCTGTGTAGGACTGCATGTGCAGACTGCACATGTGTGACTATAAACACACAAATGATGCAATCACTATTTTTCTTCATTATTAAATTATTTATCAAATTAGTCATTTTGTAAAATGAACTCTTAGCTTTGTTTTTGTAACCTTGAGGACATTGTATAGACTTACAATACTTTCTTAAGTTTACATGAATCTCCCATCAAAGCCTCTAAATGCCACCCCCCAACCTTTACCCTAGCCCTCACCAAAAAACTGGATATACAGTATTTTTCTCTCTCTCCCACAAGACAGCCAGCACAGTTTGACACCTCCTCCTGTCCTGGAACACAGAGATCAAGACGCAGAGGACAGGAAGCAGAAATAGTCAGACGGCAAACAGACAACACCCAGGAGAAACAGTCAGACTCTGAGCTGCAGACAACTTCGCCTTCTCTCGGCATCACCATAATTATCGCCTCTGTCTCAGCTCTGGCACACTGTCATCATGTTAACATGCTGCACTGTACATTAATCAGTGGGCCACGATGGCTGCCACGCAAGCACATAACACACAGACAGACACGCACAACGGCTTCATAAACACAAACGTGCAGATGAAGACGCACACACAGTAGACTGTGTATAATTTCCCCTTCCCGCTGCTCTAAAATGGTAATGAGCTTTAATGGGGCTGAGTTAATGAACAGGAGAGAAGCAAAGTTTTTGGGGTTGAAAGAGGCACTTGAGGATGTAAGAGTAGCATCACATGGCTCATTATCAGGACTGCATCTGTAAAATATCAGCCCTCCATGAGTCATAGCTGTCACTCCAAAACACCACAGTAATTGCATTTGTAAAGCCAGCCCAGTGAAGGTAGAAACTAATTTTTGCAGGGGACCTGATGGTAAAACTAGTTACAGATGTGTTGATACGTTTGTTGGTTTGGTGCTTTCTTGCACTACTAAAAAAAAGTCCAAATCAATTTAAATCTTAAAACAACATTTAGTCAGAAAACCATAAATCTTGAGCTTCGGTCTGACAGAACTATCATTAGATTCCAAATGCTCAGCTGTTGTTGTGCTAAAGCTTTTTAATTAGATGTGTGTGTCACAGAACACAATGTTATGTCACAGTGTCACATATCTAATATTCACTGCATTCCTTATGTACTTGCCAGTAGCAAGAGTGCAGCAGCTTTCTCTGCCTTCACTTGTAGTAGTTCAGTGGTTGCCTTACTTGCATTCGGCTGTAAACACCACAGCTCCTGAATTTGTCCTAAACTGAATGTAGGCTCTTTTTTTCTAAAGATTTGGAGACAGTTTTTGTGGATAAATAAACAAATGTGAGGGGTTGGTTGGGATGTAGTTTTCAAATATTTTCTGAAATCATGTGTCAATCTTGTTTGTGTGCCTGCAGAGTGTCGTATGATGAAGTCCGTGGCCTATGGGAAGATGTCTGGCTCTTTGAACCGAGGCTCCCCCAGGACTATTGTCCACTCACGACACAGCAAGTCCCCTGTATCTGGTATGACAGTAAACTTTCCTTCTTTACCTTGTCTCCTCTTTCTTTCATGGAACCATGTGTATCTTTGCATCTGTGTTTGTGCATGAAGAGTGTGTGCAGCATTCCTGACTTGATGGACATCACAGCAAATGGAAACGGCGAGATTAATCATTGCAGTGGGATCAGAGCTCTGCAGAGTGTCTGGCAGCGTTATCCCTATGTGTGTGTGTGCGCACGTGTGAGCTATGTTTCGTTGCATGCAGAATATGAAATCCAATGATAATGGATTCACAAGGGACTGGAGAAAAAGGCAAACATATGAGAGAGGAAAAAAGGGGGGGAGTGAAGATGAGAGGAAAGGGGGTTGGTGACTCAATCCTGCAGCTCTCAACGAGCTGTTCTTCACCTGGCATACTAATAAAATGGTGTGAGCTTGTTATGGTACCTGCTGCATTGTACAAAATGTGCTAACACATAGCACACACAGCCAAATGCAACTTTGTGTGTGGAAAACATTGACTCTGACTCAAAACTGGTAGGACTTGGTGATTTGTTTTAAGCCATAACAAATGTCAAGTTGTTCCATTCCTGATTGCACAGCTTGAGCGTTGACTGAGTGTAAAACGCCTAGTTACACAACAGCGCACCTGAGTTTTCATCCTCGTTGATATAATTTTATGATTTGAGTGCACAGAGACCTATCAGGCTGGGGATGATGTAACATACAGAAACTCCACAGAAAGATGCCAATCTAAAATGTTACTGAAGCACATAAGCGTGCACAGACAAACCGGTTTTGTGATATCTCCAAAAAGCTATGTAATGCTGCAGAATGAAAACCAAGAGTTGTTAATATGTTATGTGTTTAGCTATGAATGAAAATGTGAGGCAGAGAAAAAGCAAAAGAAAGACTGAAACAGTGGTAGCTGTGGAAGAGAAAGTTCTGGATGCTGATGGCTTAAACTTTGGGGAAAAGGTTATGAGTGTGAGTCATTCGCTATTTGGTCTCAGCTGAAGCACATCAGGGATGAAGGTGTGTGCTAATGTGTGTCTGTGAAGAGGGAGCGCGAAAACAAGAGGCTGAGACAGAAGGAGGAAAGACTCGTCTTGGTTGCCATAGAAACATAGCACAATAGGAGCATGTACTGTAGCTACAGACACAATAGCCTGTGACAACCATATATGGCAGTGACTTCCTGTGAAATGGCCTGCAGCGGAGAAATGAGCTGACTGACACTCAGTCCTTGTCGGAGCCCTGAGTCACTGTCCCGGTGTTTCTTTGGAGAAATATTCCTCCTCTGTCACTGCTTCCGCCGCTTAGCATCATTAGATGTTTCCGGACTGCTGTGGGTTGTTTTGTATCACACTGTATTCGTTCCTTAAAACATCCCTTTCTAGTGAAGTGACAGGAGGTAATGAAAAACAAGTGATTGGTCCCCTGTTTTTGTTTTTGTCTCTAAAAGTACACCATGTCCCCTTCTCTTGAGGACACAAAACCTGGTCCTGTACCACATACAGAGATGACTGTTCATGTATTCACAATAAGGCCTTACTGGCATCACCAGTAAGGAAAATAGAAGATAGAAATAAAAGCAGGTTATCTCACCTAAGCATTAGATGGGAAAGAAATTATAGGATGACTGTAACAATTTATGATTTCTCTAATATTTGAGAAACCATATAATAACTGTGTTTTTTCAGTGCTATGAGAAGCATTTCCTGAACAATAACTACCAACATTTTGAACACTGATTGACAGTTTATTAAGCACAAATGCAGAACATTGATTGTTTTATTTTTTTAAAAGTGATAATTTGCTGCTTTTCTATGTTTTAGATCCTTGTAAATTGAATATGTTCAGGGTTCAGTTTGACTGACAAAACTAACAATTTAAAGATTGTCGCCTTTGGATCTTGGAAATTTTGATGTACTACTGTTTTCTAATTTTTTATAGACTAATCACTGAATCAGTTCATCAAAAAACAGTGAATAGATTTTCACACATCTTTCAAGTAATGAAAGATGATTGCGAGTTACAACCCTAATTCAAACTAAACATTTAAAAACAGAACAAAAACAATCATTTGTGATTCCATCTCACATCAGTAACATATTGTTTTGACATACGGATTCAACAAGTGATTTTAACTGAAAACATTTTACTGATTATTACCCTTGATATTTTTGATGATGTCCTCTAGTGTGTATAACCTCATGTCGTTGCCTTCCGTGCCAGTGGTGGAAGTAACTAAATACATTTACTCAAGTACTGTACAATTTTGAGGTATCTGTACTTGAGTATTTTCATTTTCTGTTATTTTCTGAAATTACAGAAACAGGAAGTGTCTTCCATATAAATATGGTCCAATTTGGCAGCACTCAGCAGCCAACATATTGTAACATATGTTACAAAAATAAACATATTCACCTAAATAATGACACTTCAGTCTAACCTCTAGCTAAAATAATACAGTTTGAATTGGTATTAGCTGTGTTAAATATAAAAATCTAATGTCAAGGTCCATTAATTCTTTATTAAAGGTTTAAGGTATTCCAAGGTATTTAGATGAAAGTTAATCAATTATTCAAATGTTATTGCTACATCTGGCTCTTATTTAGTTGCAGCTACACTCAAAACCATTTTATCTGAGATATTAGTGATGACATTAAAAGTATGGATACCAGACAAGTAAGCTCTGTCTAGTTATTGATGTTTAGAAAGCAGCACTAAAAGATTTTTATTATTTCTCACCCACACTTGGAGAAAACACAATAAAAAAAACTCTATTAGTTTTAAAGCTCACTGCAGGTCTTCAGGTATTCTGAAAACAGCCTGAAAATCCCATCTTCATTTTCCATTCAGCCAACATAGGCATTAATAAAAATTCTTTATCACATCTGATGATCTAGACTGAAGGAGCTGCACAGAGAAGATGTGATGTGTGAATTCTGTCTGACAGCAAGAGAGAGACGGGGAGAGTGAAATCATATGACACCACACGTGTGCCGTCAGCACCTGGTGTCCTTCTGTGTGTCTGGCTGCTCATTGTGTTTGTTTGCAGCTGAGACCTCGACATCGCAGAGGAGCAGAAAAGTGTGTGAGGGGCAACAAACTGGCTGATGAGACAGACAGAGAAACTGTCGCACACTCATACAAACACACAAATAAGATTGAAAGTAAAATTATAATGGTATGTGAATTTTTTTTGGCCTTGATTAACTTAAAATACTGTTTAATTTCAAGGTGAAAACAGATCTCACAGACATGATCCAAATTATTTACAAATATGAATGCTAGTATTTACTGCTAGGGCACACCTAATTCATGACAGGTTGCAGCCAACTGGTTTTGTAAGTTTTGTGATTTGTCAGATGTGTGGTGGCATGAGGTGCTCCAGATATGTCTGCTTCAGTTTAAGATATGTCTGCTTCAGTTTACAGCTACAGTATCTGCTTCTTAGTTAGCTGATCATTTTTGACAGGGGACTTTGTGGGGGACTTACCATATGCCCAGTATACAGATACAAAAGTGACATATTTGTGTTTACTGTAAAATTCAAAACTAGATCTACTGTGCATATGTAACCAGTGCTTAATTTGTTAATTATGACATTCTGGAATATCACTTGACGATGGACCTGGCATGAGTTTGAAAAAAACATGCATTATTTGACAGAAATGAAAGGGTTTACTAAACAGTCACAGTCATTCAGCCTATTTGTTGTGAGTACCTCTACCCATTTGCTATATAACACATTAACAAATGTGTAAATGTTTCTTGCAAAACATTACAGTATATTTCCTAAACTGAGATTAAAAGTTTAAATAAAATAAACATAAAAAGTTTTTTTTAT
>NW_018128117.1:484860-506319 GCF_001952655.1 Monopterus albus
GATAATGGGTGGATGGAGGAAACTTTGTACTTAGTTTTCCTGCTTTATCAAACTAGGCAAACAAATGGTCTCGTCTTGTTTGTTTCAAGACTATGATCCTTCTGAGAAATGTACTGAATCCATTCAGAAAGAATGAAGTTACCAAAAATCGGTCTGCTTCCCGGCACAGAGGTGTTTTTTCTTCTCCTTATTGAAAATTATCAAAGCATCAAGACTCATTGTATGTCTGGTAGGTGAATCATTCTTTGGGTCTCAGTGAATCATAGGTCTTTATTATCATTATGCAACAAACAAATCATAGTTTTGAACAGCATCAAAGTCAATGAAATGGTGACAATTTCTCCATGCACTTGTGAACTACAACCAATTTAAAATATTCAGGACAGTTTAGTTACCTTGCAACTCAATGGGAAATGTTGCCTTGCATCCACACTCACACTACAGAGGGTCTGATGTGCTTGGGTGTGTGCGTGTGTGTTGTGGGTGGGTCCTGAATGTCAGCTTGACACTTTCATCACTCGAGCTTCATTCTTTGATGATCTCACAACCCTGGATGAGTGTCTAGACACACAGACCCGAAATAACGTGAGAAAACACTGCACTCGTACATCGTGCCGCCATCTGTCGCTCTGCTCTCCTCTGATGTCTCATGTCAGCTAAAATTAACAGGGAACTGCAGATGGTGTCAGCAAGCATCACTCTGATATTCCAGGTACTCATCTCCCTCTTTCTGTCACGAGTGACTCCGTATGACAGGAGAGCCGTTATAGTGAAGTGAGCAAGGAAGCCAGCACATGTAATTCCAGTGTTTCTCCAGAGGATCATTTGCTTGCTGTGACACTTTCTGAACTGTGATCGCATGATGTCTGCAGCTCTAACCACCTCTGTTGCTCTGTAAATCCTACCAGCACAAATGTACTTTGTGAAACTGCAGCAGATGGGAACAGTAGCTGTAAGAAATAACAGAGGCTGCAAGAGAAACAAATTCATGGCCAAGGCAGCGTTGATATTTGCACTAAAAGCAAGACAATGACAAGCTGCCAGACACTTTGTGTTTATGAAGTGGTATTCTATTAATTTCAATTTCATGTTCTGTCAGCATCATAAATTAGCTATATTTGACTGCATTTTTCCTTTATAGAAGTCCCAGAACATCTCATTTGTTAAACTCACTGGCTTTGTGTGGCAGATTTCCCAGAACTCACAGAAGGTGCACAAACTTCCATATGTTGTTATACTGTATGTTTATATTAAGAACCCTATGTTTGTCATTATACATTCCATTTTTACTGTAGAGTTTGTTGATGATGTGATATGGTTGCAGAACACATATAAATAGATATACTGTACAGAGAAGCATGTCATTGCTGCCTAATGGGTGGCTGTGGCTCATGAGGTAGGGCAGTCGTTTTCTGACCAGCAAGTTGGTGGTTCGACTCCCGGTCTCCCCGCAGGCCCAGGTGTCCCTGAGCAAGACACTGAACCCTGAATTGCTCCCGGTGGCTTGACTAGCGCCGGTGCATGGCAGCCTGTCGTCATCGGTGTGTGAATGGGTGAATGGTGTATCATCTCTGTAAAGCGCTTTGGCCAGTGTAACACACTGTGGAAATGCGCTATATAAAATACAGTCCATTTAATCATAGAAGTGTGAATGCTCTGCAAGATGCATCTACAAACCAGTGTTGCATTGCATTCATTTGGCAGTTGCTTTTGTCCACTTACATCCCATAGGAACACATCAGGAGCAAGCTGGAGTTCAGGGCGTGGCTCATGTAGGGTATAGTTTGACGTCAGCTGGGAATCTAATCGCCACGATTAATGGCCTCTACCTTCATACAGCCGCTTAAAATGTTTGTCGATTAATCTTTTTTTAAATCAGGTACTACTGCTGTTTCAGATTATTGAAGATCTTTCTGCTTTCAGCCTTTATTACACCTTGACATTCAGCCTCACAGGTAATTGCAGGGACAAGAAAAACCCAAGAGCATTCTGCTCTTTTAGCTGTTACTTAGGGTGAAAGTTCAGTTCACAAATAGTAGTATTTATTTCCTTGGGGATGTATGCACAGCGATCAATAGTGCCGTCACAATCCATTCTCTACATGGTGTATATTCACCGTATTGCGCTAACCTTTCCTCCCATTTCAAATTTAAGCGCAAATTTCTTGGGAGTAAAAAAGCCACTGCCAAAATATCAAAATTATAGATGCATTTTTATTTACTTATGGCCTACACCTCTCTCTCTCTCTCTCTCTCTCTCTCTCTCTCTCTCCCTCTCCCTCCCCGGTGCGCGTCAGGCTTTGCGCAATCAGCCTCCCCGCCTCTCCTTGTAGTACATCTCTGCTCCTTCTCTCCCATTCACCACAGTTTACTATCACACTCGGACGGAGCGCCTTTGGAGGTGCTGTTCTTCTTCTTCTTTTTACCCCGCTTTGGATTATCACTGTGTTTTTGGTCATGCTGGAAGTGGAAGGTAGGACGAACGACATTGTATTCGGCTTTTACGTTACATGGCGTTTGGAATTTTCCCCGACAGTGTAAACTTGATGTGTTCCTGCTCGGATCACACAACATGTGGATGCCGTAGCCTAAATGTGAGCTGTTTCCGATTCGCGGTATCCAGGGGTGTGATTTCGACCACCACCGACTTTATGTGTGGTGATTTTGTAGTGTAAACTCAGTGAGAGATATCTTTAAATGTTGATGCTTATCGTTGTGTAACTGGGAGGAGTGTCTGTCTGTGTGCGTAACGTTGATGCTGAATTTCATCAATGAAGATGCTTAGACAATAGCAGATTCTTTTAGGCTTTCAGATTTTCGCGTAGCGTCTGGTAAGTAAAATACGCGTGTAATGCATTGGCAGCCGCTGAAATTTTAATCTGTTGTTGCTTTTATCTTCTTTGTTTTGAATAATTCAGAAAGTTGGGAGATAATACAGTGAAGGTTGAACCACCTGGTTCCTGCAGGCTTCACATCTCTGCTTGCATCAAGCATAAGCTCTGAAAATGCTATTGGACAGCAAATAAAATGTTTATAGGCTAATGCATGATATGATCATAATAAAAATAATGGGAAATGACAGAAAATAAAGACTCTAGAAATGTCCCAGTTGCTTTAAATCCCTCTCAAAACCCAAGCCATAAATTCAGCCACAGCAGCCGAATTGTTCAGCTCCCAGTTGACCTCCTGCAGGCACAAGGAGACCTCCCAATCTCCAAAATCCAGTTGAATCTTTATGAAGAATAAGCAGTTTTTTCAGTTACCTTTTTTGTATTCTGTTGTTACTAGGGTTTCACAGACCTGTAGTTCAGATAGGGCAACCCTGAGCTGGGGTGAAGCTGTGTGTTGTTGCCAAGAGACAGTTACCCATGTTTTCAGTAAGATGGAAAACAGGCTTGTGTTCTGTGTGCGGGTTAATGATGGTGTTATTTTTGAATCTTATTGCTTGACCGCACACGGTATTTGGGTGCAGCGTTGATTAATCTGATGTTCTTGTTTAATGAAGTGATGCCACTGGGTTTTTATGCTGCGCTGCAGCTAGGAAAGTAGAGCGAGCTGAGGTCACTAGTGCATTAAATAAATGAGGACAGTCTGGTGTGGTCGAGCCACACTCTACTTGGAGGCTGAAACATGCTGTAATTATTAGATGCACATATGTTTAAGGCTGAGAAATAACTGGCTGGTTTCAGAGATAGTTAGAGTAACAGGATCTTGATTTTGGATGATGTGCAAAAGAGCAGTGTGGACTCCAGTGTTCTTCTTCTATTCCACCTCTTGTCGTCCTCCTCCTCCGCCTCATTCATGTGAATGGATAGATGTTGAGGGCGGAAGTGTGGGCTGCTGCTGGACACTCTCACACACTAGAAACATAACTGTTCTAGAAAACATGCATTCATCTATTTCAGTATTTCTCTGCTGCTCTCACCCCTCTCATCCGCCTTGCTCCATTTTCTCTTCTGTTTACTCCCTCCAGTGAACGGGACGCCGGCCAGTCAGCTGTCCACTCCTCATTCGGGGAAGTCTCCCAGCCCCTCCCCAACCAGCCCGGGCAGCCTCGGCCGACGCCGGGTAAGATAAGATTAGATAAGATAAAATACAGGCACATACACACGGTCACCCTTAACATTAAGTGACACTTAATCTATAACACATTCCTTCTGTATTCTCAGGAAAAGGACAAAACCGTGACTGAGCATAGGCCGACTACATCTTAGAGTTGCTAGAATATGAAGAAACCGCGACATCCCAACATCTTTAGTGTCTCATAAGGAGGCAGGGTGTTGACCTTTGACCTCACACAGTGCTGCCATGGGATTATGAGAATTAGGATCCTCTGATTTACCAACTTTCCCCCACAGTGTTAATAGTTTTTTTTCAAGGGCAATTCCTCATTTCATTCTGATATTCAGTCATGTAGTCTCTTAGGGTCACCCATACTGATCTGTCAGTCAGTAATTTGTGCAATATCTGGTCTAAAGATGAGACTGATGATTGGCTTTGTGAGCAGCCTGCTCCAATGTTCAAGCCTGTTTTTGTTCTGCAAAAAAATGATTTGCATTCTCTGTTAGACACAGAGCAGTGTGCCCGGAAAAGATCCAATCAGCACCAGCTGATAATCTAAAATTACTTTTTTCTTTTCAAGTGATGTCATTTTGTACTTGTCCATTTGTGTAAACATTTTAGAAACACATTTTATGCCAGTAAATGTAACAATTTTTGTCAAGTACTTTGTCACTGGCCTGTGCTTTAAACCCCTTGTTAAAACATCTAAACTCAGATTTTAAATCTGTTATATGTAGCTAACAGGGGAAGAAGAGGATCTGACGTGCAAATACACTATGTCCATTGTAAAAATTGGAGCTTCTATAGAGAAAATACTACTGTGCAGAGAGTAGGAGCATGCAACTCAAATGGAAAACCTTGTATTCCACATTAAGAGCATCTGAATTCATGTACAGGGTGTTTTGTGTTTGTGTATTCAAGAGTAAAGCATTTGTTAATCCAGTCCTTGATAGTAATGATGGGAAGCTTTTAATATTGGCCTCAATCCTCATCAGAATGCGCTTTCTTAGAGCAACTCCTTAATTTGCAGGAGCCCTTAAAGCCTGCTGCCGATTTAGTTTCTCCGCTATTTTAAACAAGCACTCGCCACCTCAGCTTTACATACAGGCACAGCAGTACATGTGAACATGTAGGGGTGCGTGCACAAAAGCTTTTTTATGGAAAGAGAAGGCAAGAATATACCTGGAGCAAATACCTTTTAAGAGCTCAAAAAGAAAATTGAGCGATTGTGAATTTTAAATGTGTGGTTGTGTGTATGAGTGACTGTATGGACTAAAATCAACATAGGATTCATTTCTTCGGCTCAGTAGCTTCAGTCTTGTGCTACCTTTGATGTGCCAGGAGGAATTAATGGAAGGGTAATGAGGTTATATTGATGTGATGTGAAGGTCAGCCAGGGCAACGGGAACATGTCAGATCTGGATTGTAGCTACTGAGAACCAAAAATGGTGCACTGGAGCTTCCGCAGTCATCTGTATAATGGAAGTGGGTCACCATAAATGTCAGTGAAAGAGAAAGAGGCTGGCAAGTTTGCTGTAAGCCTCGTCTTTCTTTCTCTCGACTTCTCTCTGAATGAATAGATGTGGAGCAAGTAATGGTCACAATTTCTCAGCTTCTGCTGCTCCGTTCTTTCCCCTCGGTTAAATTCCACAGTTTCAGAGTGAGATTCTGAAAAGTTAGAGAGGTGAAGGGTGTCTAACCAGATGTAATGAGGAAAAGGAAGAAAAATGTTGCACCATCCTCTCCATATTCAACCCTACTCTGTCTTTTTGCCTCTATGCACTTTTCTCATTAGACATCAGCTTTCACTGATGACCTTTATAGTGAAGCTTGGACCTCGGCATTTAAATTCTAGTTTTACACAACACAAGATGAGTGTGTAAGTCTCAACCAGAGATCATTCCAGGCTTTGTACTCTCTCAGACTCCATACTAAGCCTGTAGTAGCTTGGATGGAAAAAATGGAAGAAGCCTCACAGCCTATTATCTCCACTCTCCACTTTGTAACTTCACACTCTTGAGCCATATTACAATGTAATTCTCTCCACTTCTTACTTTTCCTATCTGCCCTGTCAGTGATTCTCCACCTGTCCCTTCTCTCCTTCACAGTTTCTTATTTCTCTCTCAGTTCATCTCCTACCCATTCGCCCTTACCCCCCACCCATCCTCCTCTCACTTCTTCATATGAAAAGGTATACTCACAGGGAAAGGGGATTATATTCCATAATTTCCCTTGTAGCTGAATTCTAAGCTTCTTTGAGAAGTAAGCGCCAAGTTCTGATGCTTGCATATTTCCTTTTTTTCTGCCACCTCTGTCCATACATATGCATGTAGTGTAGAGTATTCTCAAATCCTATTATTTTTATGCTTACAATGGCAAACACCCTTATGCATAATTCATTCAAAGCAAACAATGACCCAGAAATGATTATCTCAAATGAAATGTGAACATCTGGGGCTTGTTGACATTTCAGCTAATAAAGCACTGAATGTTACTATAAATTCATTTCCCAAGCAGCCACAGAGCCTCCATGACCTACTATGAATATTATATTTAAACAGTTCACCTCTGTGGACCCTGCTTTTAAACACCTAGGGGCACGTAGCTGCCTGAAGTAAGTTGCTCTCACAGCTCAGACCACCCCAGCCTGTATCCCTGAGTACAATATGCAGGCATAACATTGCACCTTCACTTTCACACACGCATAGCTGCAAGCCCAGAAATATACATGCGTCGTTATAGAGAGTGTGAAGTTGATGTTACACCATGTTGAAGTTTTGGGTAAATGCACCATGTTTGGAGCATCACGCTCATTATTGATCATAGACATATTAACCCTACATACATCTATAAGCTCATTTTTAAAAACTAAATACTATCCCATAGAGCTGCATACAGTAGCTCTATGGGATACAGCTACATCCAAACATCCACTTTAGGGTTCAGTTTGAGCACAGAGAGGACAAAAATTGGTTCATCTGCAGTGTTTGTGTCATGCTGTACCTTAAAACCTGGCAGCCCCGTCCCAACATTCAACACGGTGTGACATACCTTCTTCATATTCTTGATAGAAATTGCACACACTGGCTCGCTCATACATTCATGCATGCTTCAGGAAAAAACGGCACTTTTCTACATGAAGTCACCATTTGTGCACATTTGCACATGCTGTTGTCTATATATATATAGACAACTAAATATATTTAGTGCATGCTAGCATGACCCATTTTTTGAATTACAAATAGAAGCATGAAAAGACGGTTTACATTCATGAAGTCATCCACCTCCCTTGCATCACTTAGAGCACCCTAGCTTCTAATATACATACTGTTTTGATATAAACCTACAGGCGCACGTGTCAGTGCAGACACACCCTACACATACAGATGAATTGAATGAGTCGAAAGTGCCGCTGCTCTTGCCTGTTTGTGTTTTTCACATCTAATGGAGAAAACAGATATGTAAATAAAGAAAAAAGACAATACACAGAGAGTAGTGACCAACAGATTGAAGGTGAGACAAACAGATTGGGCTATGATGCCAGTGTATCAGTTGTAATACAGTTAGGTAACTGTTTGTGTCTGAGAGTGTCAATTGTTCCTGGTAAGCAGTATGTCATCCGCATCCTCCTCTCACCATTGAGTCATTCATGTCCATTAATTGAATTGCATGCTCCATCTCGCATCCTTATCGTCCATAAATTGTATCAGGTGATTCATCATAAATTAAATCATGTGTGTGAGTGACAGAGAAAGAGTAGACTGCAGGAAAAAGTGTGTACTATGAACTTGTTAATTATTGTCCCCTCCATGTTGACGGTGTTATTACTAAAGATTGTATTTGTTATGTGGATGTGTTATCTTCTGATTTTATGTTGTGCTGATGTCATTAGACAGCTTGTTCAGTTTAGTCCATGCAACTGCCAAAAAGACTGGCTGCAGCACAAGAGGAAAAGGGGGAGATGATGGAACATGCATTTGCTGAAATTATAGAGCTTAAACATTTTTTTACATTTTATTCCTTTGTTCTCAAATGATTCCAATCCAGCTCATGTTTTCATATCTTTAAAGCATCTAAAAATCAGTGGCTTCAAATTTTGCAGAGCACATTGGGGTCTTTTTTGCACACATGAAAGAGGTGTAAATATGAAAATAGGCTGTGGCAAATTATATTTGATCATCTGATCCCATCATCTTCTTATTCTGATGTTCTCATGTATGGCTGCCAGTTTTTCTTGGCTCATTTGTTTCTGTTTTTTTTTCTTTCTTTGTTTAATATATTCATTTCCATTTGTTGTCATTAAATTCATTTAGTTTTTTTAATTCTCCTGCTTCTCATTTGTGTTGATTAACAGCTGTTCATCATGTTCATTGCATAAAAACAAATGGAGATCCTTTTCAGTCGATGCTAGATGATAATGATGATGATCATTATCTTCATATACGTTATATGTCCATCTCTGGTTCCCTCCTTTGTGAAACTTGCTAATAAATTCAGCAGAGCCGAACAGAGATTACAACACAAACCCAGAGCCAGAGGTGCATTCATCTCCCCTGTCCAACTCTTTATGGAGCAGTCCAAGTCTTCCTCCCATTTTTTAATTTTCCTTGAAGCATTTCATCACTTTCCTGTGATGTTTCGAGATTGCAGTTCATAAAGATCATGATTAGAAAATTTACTTTCATCCAACTGGCAGACCAGACAGACAGTCTCCAAACCAGCGTTGATCTCTTCAGATGAGAGTCCAATAGATTGTTTCTTGTCTCCAGACACCAAAATAAGAGCCAAGAAATATTACCTTCTGTACCTTGTGTTCTTATGAAAGACAGAGTAGGAACCAGGGAATAAACAAGGTACCTTATTTCTGTCAAATCTTATTAGATTCTTTCCACTCAAACAAACACCAATAAATCCTGCTCTTGCTGGATATCGCATGACAGTGAAAGTGACAAGAAATGCTGCTGGAGGAGAGGTTTGGCTCAGCTTCAGGGACAGAGAGAAAGAGGGCTTTAGGATGTATGTAGTAATCACAAACTGGGGCACTGGCTAACATTGCTCTTAAGGTGATTATGTAAATGTGTGGAACGTTTTTAATGCTGAATTCTACGGCTGACTTGCTTTTGAGCACCAGAAAACATTATTTCTGCTGCCACACATCTGCTTCTGAGATGAAACTCTGTGTATACGGTCAATCTTGGACATCCTGTTGAATTGTTATTTATGCGCTGATCCGTATTCAGTCTCTAAGTATCGCCCTTGAAGAGCAATGACTACAGCCACGATGCAAAAGGTTTGTCTTTTGGTTGTGTGAGAGATGTCAAGCTAGTACATGTTGCATTTTACAACAGGGAGAAAGCTGTATGGTCTAATCAGAACAACACGCTTTTGGCCAAATCTAATGATCATTATCAGTCAGACCAGGAAAGGTGTATGGACACCTTTCCTCCTGCCCCCTGTTTTGCAGTCTCTTTCTCTGTCTGTTACTCCATCTGGCTCATAGTTTTTCAGACAGGAAACAGAGACACAATGTTCATAAAAGGTTGAATCCACCTCCCAGTCCGCAGACAGGAAATGGCCATATATAGGCTTCTGTCTCCACACTGGAAGTCTCATAAGCTGCCTCTCTGAGCAGTTTCCATAGCAACAGTATTTTGTTTCCCTCAGTGGCAGGAAGAAAGAGATTGGAGTTCAAAATGAGAAACGAGTAGACAGCGGTTCTGGATGTGAGATAAGGGCACAGGAGAAGTAAATATACAAATCAGGATGAGAAAATAAAAGAACAGAAGAAGATTGCTGTGGGTCATTGGCTTTATGGGTATTAAGTGGGTTTTCTTGTTTCTGCAGTGAGTCCCTAACCAACATTACATAAACCAAATTCAGCCTGACTCACAGCGACAGTCACCTGGGTGGCTTTTAGAGCACAGCAGCAGAGATGAGTAAAAGCTGTTGGCTATTTGAACAGAGATACAAGGCATCTTAGTCATTACAGTGGAAGGTCGTTTCCTGTCTGACAGCAAACTTTCCCAGTCTGACTGGACACCATAGACAAGCCGCACGATGCTGGGGTGAAAGAAATCAAATATGAACAGTCCTTTTATTTTGTGGATTACACGTTACATTACATGCACACACATGTATCTTCCAAATATGACAGAGATCCAACAAACATTTTAACACTGATCTGTTCTTTTGTCAAAAACCCACTCGGTAAAATCAGAAGCATAATATGTGGTTTCATTTGACACAGTTTCAATAGCTGTTTTAAAGAGACTTGTTCTGTGAAATTTTGCTTTCTTTTATTTGTCACCTTGCTGGGTTATTATCACAACAATGGCCAATATCCATTAATTCAGCAACACTTTTTAGATTTACTACAGATATGACTCAGGACTGACTGATGTGCTAATTACACTGTGTGGTATTAATTAATCATGAGAGAGCCTGGACTAAAATGAGAGATGAAAGAAAAACATCTCTTCTGCTAGTCAACATTAGATGTGGTCACTAAAACACACTGCTGATGCACTGATGTCTTCGGGCTCAACATTTCAGGCAAGTTGCACAGGGAGAGTGGCTCATCCATCTCGCACAGTGCGCTTGTTAATAATTCCCACCTGCCAATGGGTTCCACTAATATTTTAGAGAAACTGTGCTGACATTCACTTCTGTCATGTGGCAGCTGCACCTGTAGGATTTATTTGAATCCTGGAAACCTCCAAACCCCAGAGATCCCTTACTGCTGTGGACTCATTACTGACAGTGAGGCAGGGTGTAAGCAGAGCAGAGCAGAGAGGAGACTAACGAAAGTGAGAAAAGAGATATTGAGCACCTTAAATGAAAAGTACTCAGCCCCGATTGGTGCACACTAAGACAGATGAAGCAATTGTCCAAATGTAGTAGAGGAATATGAAGCCAACAACAGGAAAGGACAGAAGGATTGACAGGAGTGGAAAAAAGCTAAAAATACGAGAGGGGTAGATACTCATTTACAGTCCCGACTACATCCTTGCTCCCCGTCCTTGTTGCTTCCATGACAACCAGACAGAAGGTTATGAGGTGGAAGGCATAATGAGTTTTTGTCTTTCAATAGCCACAGATGCTGCATCTCAGTCTCTTTCCCCCTAATGACCTCCCACTTAGCAACCAGATGAAAAGCAGAATTGATCCACCTTTATTAATGTCACCAAAACCTGTATTCTTGTTTTATTAAAGGTAATAGTGAAAGGAGCGTGCAACTAGGTAGAAATTACTTAAAGTTGTGTGAATGGAGAGGAGCTTATTGGGATGCGCTCGTCTGTCTGACGTGGACACACAGGTGGTTTGCTGAGTAAGTAACCAGTTTACTTTCGGCTCACTGGCTTAAGTAAGTGTGTTTTGGCTCTTTTCATGAGCACAGTGTACATACAATGCAGGGCATCTCAATGCAACACAGACGTGCAAACACAAAGACAGACTTAGGGATGTTCTGAGGATGAGTTGCACAACGCCCCAGCATTTATTTTTGGATGTACACATTGGCTTATGCTGGGATTGTAACAGAAGGGCCAGTTTTATTCAGTTTTATTGTGTTTTGATGAGCATGAGGGCGATGATGAGAATGCTGACCTGCTCTCTGTCTACCCCTCTCCTTCTCTGCAGGGGTCCCAGGGTTCCTCCGCCTCTTTGTCTTCCCCTAAAGTTTCCAACCCAGTGGAAGATGTGAATGGAGTCGTTACTGAAAGTGAGGAAAATGAATGTTACAAGAACGTCCAAATGGTCCTTCAGTGGGCAGTGCTGATGTCTGAATCACGTTAATGACCTTTAATGGATTCTCTCTCACCCACCCCTCTGGTCTCTGTGCTCTTCTTCTGTTTTGTACATTCTGTTCTCAGCACTTCATTTTCTCACACCTCTGCCCTTCTCTGATGTCTTTCTTCACCCCTCTGTAGCATTATAAACCTCTGTAATGCTACAAACAATGATGTGCTGGTAAAATTTGTCAGCTGACAAAGTATAAGTCATTCATCATAAGTGAAAGCAGCTGCTCATCTTAATTACAAAAATATTAATCATGTTAAGATGAGTCAGAAAACTCATAATGTCATCTGACAGTTTCATCTTTGAAGAGGACTCAGACAACCTTCTCAAATGTTATAAACCAGCTCATAAATTATCATTAACTGAACATTAATTGCATATATTTGCATATTGATTAACTACTTGGTTCCACGTTTACTTTCTCATTTGCCAGCTTGATTAACATTTACACAGCACTGAGCCTATGTGTGACAAAATGTCAGATCTAACTAGAGCTCTTTGCAGCTCAGTTTGAAAAATATAGAATTAATATGTATTTTTAAAAGTTTAGCTGCCCTTTGCAGTTTGTTTATTTGTAGATATCTGTATTAATCACACCTTTATGTTCAGTTTTCTACATTATCAACTATATTTGCTTCAACCTATGCTGCAGCCTTTAACAAGGTTCTCTCTGTCCTTTGTATGTGCTCTTTGTAGCCTGTGAAATGAACTATTTTCAGCCTGAAAAAAGTGTCAACTGGTTCACATTCCTGAGTCCCACAGACGCACTCAACCTTGTCCTTTCTCCCTGCAGCTGAGGTTCTAGTTGATGAGGTTCCAGCTGTGCCGTCCTACATATCAGACCGCTACAAGGTGGGACGCATGTTAGGCGATGGAAACTTTGCAGTAGTCCGGGAATGTGTGGAGCTCTCCACAGGACGGGCGTATGCTCTGAAGATCATCAACAAGGGCAAATGCAGAGGCAAGGTAAACTACAAAATATGACTCCAAAGACAGATGAGTACTGTACAAGTAGACTCCATTCAAGAATACTATGGCTTGATTTAATACTACTCATGTAAGAGAAAGATTTCTTGTGTTATAAACTGATCAAGGATATGACTACTGGGAATACCTCTTAAAATATAAATGAAAAAAAAAGCATGAGAAAACTAAAGCAAAACTTGTGAAATCTATGCTTTCAATAATTAAAATCAGGTTTATTAGCTCATGGCTTAAGAGACTTTTCTCAGACCATACAAGATCTCATAATTCGTCACTTTATTAAAAATCACTGAATTTGGAGACATCAATTTCAGTGTGTGCAGCTGGCACATCAACAACTATCTTGATGGCAGGTGCACACATTTAGAGGTTGGAGTTTGTCAGTGCCTGTAATTTCTTGGTGCAATCAGAAATAGAATTAAAAATTCCCTTTAGGCCGATGTTTCCTGGTGCCACATAAAAAGCAAGCTGAATATCTTGTTTTTTCTGACCACCCATGGTCTAAACTCCAACCACCATGATGCAGTGGTGTGAAAGTGTACTCAAAGCTTGTGTTAGTACACTGTGACATCACTGTATGGTTACAGATGTGACAGAGCAGGCTTAAGACAACACCATTACACTGAGAGAGGTGTGATGAAACTTTCAACCAGAGAGGGCAGCGAACCTCTGCTTTTCAGCCAGATGTTACTACTGTACTCCTAATAAATTAGTTTCACTAGCTGTGAGGTATAAATTCATTTTCAAATCTTACTACAGGAGCACATGATCCAGAATGAGGTGGCTATCCTCCGCAGGGTCAAACATCCAAATATCGTCCTGCTCATAGAGGAGGTGGACACTTACAGTGAACTCTACCTGGTCATGGAGCTGGTCAAGGTATGTGGCCCTGTTTCTATATACTGTACTATTATGTTTTAACGTGTTTGTGTGTCATCTGCTCTGTTATGATCACCATCTCCAGTGAGCAACAGAGAGGAGCAGGGAGGCAGAATTGGTGACAGATATAGAGCAGCAACATTCAGTTGGTGGAACAAATGTTGAATTTCAAGTAGTCACACAGTGTGGGATCAAGAGAATCAGTCTGTGGCCCGGAGCACTCGTGTGTTCACATTCTTCATTCTCTCAGAGATAAGAACTGTTTGTGCATAATTCAGGAGCCCATCTGACCCATCTGTTCGTGGTGTGGTTTAGAGTACTACGGAATATAGATGAGAGGCAATCTGTGGGAGAAATGTATGTTACGGTAAAGCAAGTCCAAAGTTGTAGGACCAAGGCTGTGAATGAATGAGATGGAGAGAGTCACTGCCAAATGACAGTGACTAGGAGAGAGAGAAAGAGACAGATGGATGCATTGGAAAGGGGAGGCAAAAGGTAAGAGCAACAAGCAAGGAGAGAAGTGATATGAAATACAACAAAAGTATGGCCTACACAAGTCATGTCCTTTTGCCTGGTGCTATTTTGGGCTAAGTCCTTTAGTTAAAATTGAGGGGAAACTTGCTATACATGCTGTAGCATACACTGATATTTCTGACAATAATGTGCTTCCAACTTTGTGGCAAAAAGGAAGGTCATTTCCTGTTTCAACATGACAAAGTGAAACCCATAAAGAAATGTTTTTTTAAACATGATGTGAAAAAACTGGCCTGACCTCAACCCCATCTAGTACCTTTAGGATGTGAGAGAGGCTTCATCCCACAGCATCAGTGGCTGACCTGACTAATGCACTTGACAGAGAACTGCAGATGCATTGGTTAGCGGCAGAGCTGGGGCTCTTGACAGCTCATATTTAAATAACTGTGGCTGTGCAGGTTGGATGCTGACAGTGTGCCTGAGTCTGTGCAGGGAGACAGAGAGATTCAGCCCTATTTTAATCCTCTGTTCCACTTAGTCCACTCAGGTAGGGAAACACAGAGGGTCAGATTCAGACAGAATGAAAAATATGAGAAACTGAGGCAGACCGAAAAGATGCCTGAGAGAAATGAGGAAAGGGTGAATTAAAGGAACAAAATTAAAATGAAAGATAAATATTAAAGCCTGGGGACGAGATTTCAAGGAGGTGAAGAAGGAGGACACAGTTTATTCTTCTAGCTGCTGAGCAGACAAAAACCCTCGCTACTCTGTCAACTTTTTTTTTTTTTTTTACACCAAAACATTTCTCAGCAGAAAAGATGAGCAACTGTGAAAACACAGAAATGAAACTGTCAAGTTCTCTATTTGAAAATGCCAGAAAAACTCCCATGGCATTGTTCTTAATACTGACAACCCTCTCATGATTCATCCACAGGGGGGAGATCTGTTCGACGCCATCACCTCTGCCAACAGATACACAGAGAGAGATGCCAGCGGAATGCTCTACAATCTCGCCAGTGCCATCAAATACCTCCACAGCCTCAACATTGTGCACAGAGACATCAAACCAGAAAACCTGCTGGTGAGTTCACACGGCGTGGGTCTGCATACTGTATACATGGTCGTATAACCTGTGGCAGTGTAGCCTCCCTTCTTTGCTTTCTTTTCCTCCCTTCTTTCTGAATGAACAGTGATGTAATATCACTCACCACTGACTCCAGCACAGCAGAGAAAATTCATCCCCGCTGTCCTCACACCTCCCACACACTCCTTCTCCAGCCTCCTCCCTTTATGCCTTTTCATTGTCCTCTCATCCTCCAACTGCAGTTCTTCATATCCTTCTGTGCACCATCGACTGTCCCTGTAGAATTAGTTCACCCCAAATATAATTTTGTGGCTTCTGTTGCTACATTCATCCCTACTGACCTTTTCATTCCTACTACTTTGCCTCTACTTATTCTGTTTTACAATTATTTTAGTTCAATAATAAGAAGAAGTTAGAAAGTCAGCTAGAAGTTACTGAAATGCTTCGTAGAGGTGAGGGGAACAGGGCTGGATGACAGCTGTCACTATGCTCACCACAAAGAGTGGATCCCTTTCACATACGTTGTACTAATTTGGCCAGCTGTTGCTATAAAAACATGGATTTTAGCAATTTTAAAGTCAAATCAAGGTGCTGCTATAATTTTGTCTGTTCCCTAGACACACATCAACATGTACAGTACATTGAACAGTTTTTTTTATTAGTGCAACTGCTGCTACAAGTCGCACAGTGTACTTGATTTTAAAAATTTGATACTTTGGTGCATCCCAGTGGTACGATGAAAGAGACGGTTTATTAGACAGCAGTGCATGGGGCTGTCCTTCGGATGGCCACACAGATTCGCCCTGGGGGCACTGACAATGAAGAGCTAAGACTTCATCAGTCATCCTTGAGACAGATGTTTCTGATTCACACACACTGAAATGCAGCTGTAAAAAAGGAATGGTTGCCACACAGTCCGGGTCATTCAAGATCCTACTTCTAACAGCATCCATTATGTGTGTTTTCTGTGAGTTTAGGTATATGAACATGCAGATGGCAGCAAAAGCCTGAAACTGGGAGACTTTGGTTTGGCGACTGTGGTGGACGGACCTCTCTACACTGTCTGCGGGACCCCAACATATGTAGCACCTGAAATCATTGCAGAAACAGGGTAAGAGCAGAGTTAAGGTTAAGTAGATAAACCACCGTAAACATCACCCCTTTAATCTAATAAGTCATTCCATGTCAGTGAGGCTGCAGGAAACATCGTTTGTGTTTTTGCTAAAGAATTTCATCTTTAAAGGAGTGATGCATGTTTACAGTAACAATTCTTTTATCACTTTCTACCGCTACCATTATATTGAAGTCATTATATTTCTTTGTTCTGTGCAGGTATGGCCTTAAGGTGGACATCTGGGCAGCTGGAGTCATCACCTATATCCTACTGTGTGGTTTCCCACCTTTTCGGGGGTAAGATAACAGCACCAACTGTTCACTAAGTGAAAATTCTGCTTTTCTGCTTTTAAAATCAGTCTTGAAATGTTCAGGAGTCCCCCTATTGATTGGTGATAATACTGCATCTATGTTAATCAGAGCAGTGTAATATTTAATTAATTGATTTTGTACAGGAGCATTGATGATCAAGAAGTGCTTTTTGATCAGATACTGATGGGACAGCTAGAATTTCCTCTACCATACTGGGACAACGTGTCAGAGACAGCCAAGGTAAATAGCTAAATACACTGTGCACACTGTCTGTATGGATCAGCTGATTGTGCATATCATGAAATGAACGACATGGAGGAAAACCACTTCATACTGAGGGACTAAAAACTCACCAGTGTTTGTTTGCTCCTGCAGGAGCTGATCCGATCCATGCTGGAGGTGGAGGTGGATCAGAGATACACTGCGCTTCAGGTGCTGGAGCACCCTTGGGTCACTGTAAGTACTGTCTTAATTGAGCTCATTGGGCCAGTCACATGTATTCAGTTGTGATATATTCCCACAGATGACTCATTTTTTCTCCTCTCCTCCCTTTCTTGATGCAGGATGAGGGTCTATGTGAGAATGACCATCAGCTGTCAGTAGCAGGGAAGATAAAGAAGCATTTCAACACCACTCCAAAAGTCAGCGACACCACTGCAGGAGTATCAGTCATTTCTGTGAGTCACTATTTCTAGAAACCCATAAACTAGTTTGTCCTACTTGTTTAGTTCATCTAGAGTTGTAGCTGTTGCACAGAGTTTAATTGGTTTTTATAGAGGTGTTGATTTTTCTGCAATTTTTTTTCAGTTCATTGGTTCTGCTTCTAAATGCAGATAAGACTTTTGGTAGCTGATTTATTTTGCCGGTTTCTCTTTGTGCTCAGTTGGATGACAGCTTTTCTATGCAGAGATCTGGGTCGTTGGATTTCTACCAGCACCCGGCCCTGTACTGGATAAGGTACGACAGGTTTCCATAGACAGACAACTCGGTAGATGGTCACAAACCTGTGAGAAATCATAACAAACCAACATAGTGTCCCTGAAGTTAATGTCTCATTCCTCCCTGTGTGCTGCCCTGCTGACTGGTCACTGCTGTGCTGCCTTTCCAGCTTTATGCTGTCGTTGCCCGTGGTCTTTGTGCTTGGCTTTTGGCTTCTGTCCTTTCATCCCTGGCTTGCTGTAAACACAGATTTCATACAGTAACTGCATTGTTGTGGTCTTTCTTTTGTTAAAGTCTCAGCTATGTTGTGTCACTGTGAATAGCCTTGTGAATGTTTCTCCTAAATGATGTTGCTGAAGATTTTACCAAGCAACAGCCACTTTTTGTTTACGCTTTTTATTTGTGAATGCTGCCTTTCAAAAGAATGGTCCTTTGTTTGTCTCACTGAATTTTGATGACTTTTGCTTGACATGATGCTCCCCACCTGGCTGCCTCTACTAACACCATGATTTGCTCTTCACCTCATTGCCCAGCTCCTGTGGTGTGGCTTTGTCCATTGATTTGTGGAGGATCTAGAGGTTCATGGTTATAAAGGCTTATAGTTGTAAATCAGTTCAGCACTTGATATTTACAGTAATTGGACACTGACAAGAGGAATCAATAACTCACTTAGAAGAATTAACTGGAAGTTAGCAACAAGTGCATGCCATTTAATTATTAGTGCTATTACTAATGCTATTAGTCTAGCATTAAAGAGAGATCCTAAATTACAAGATGAAGTAATTAAAATAGATGGCTAAATAAATTTCTAACTCATTCACAAGTACATGTAAAGTTTTTATGGAATGGAAAAATTACAGTGGCCTGTTCATATTCATATCAGCAGAATGTTTAGTGTAGGTAAAATGCACATTTTGACCTTAGCTATAATTGACACCTTCTGCCAATTATAGCATAGCGTGAATTGGATTTTCTTACATTTCCCAAAACTGGCTTGAGTTAGGCTCCAAGTAGGACCACAGGCGGGAAATACAGCATGTGAAGTGATCATTTTTGTTATTTCCTCTTGTGACTGTCCAATTAAATTTTAGATAATAACTCAATGAACACATGCATGACTCTCCTGTTTCTCCGTACTGGATATTCCCATGTGGTACTGGATCCCTGCATCACAGCATCTAATCACAGCATTCTCCTGTTCCTCCCTCATTCAGGCCACCCCTCTTGATAAGGAGGGGCAGGTTCTCAGACGAAGATGCCACCCGGATGTGAAGCCACCGCCTGCGCAGATGATGCTGATGGTGACGACAATAACAACATCAACAACAAAAACACTACATGCACAGCCTCCCAGTTGCCTCCCAGGCCTGCCCATGGCCCCTCCCTCTCTGAACCCTGGCATTTGCTTTGAACCTTCCCCGGACCCCAGGCTTCCATTTAATTCTGATGACATCTCCATCAGCTCAGCCACCACCATCTGCTCCCCCAGCTTGCCCTTCTAGGGAAGGGGTGGAGGTGAGGAGGGGAAGGACGAGGAGGCTAAGGTGTGCAGCGGAGGAATCAAGGAGGCAACATCCTCATCCAGCTCCTCCCTCTATATGGAGGAGGAGGAAGAGGAGACATCAGCTTCTTCACAGGGAAAAACTGCAGAAAGATCTGAGAGTACTTTTAGTTTCCCTGAATCCATCTTTCCAATCCTGGAGGAGAGATTGATTATAGAGTGGATAGAGAGAAAAGATGACAGATTGCTTGGGAGAAAGACTAAAGAGGCAACAAGAAACTGAGATCACAATAAAAAGGGAAAAGGTGGAATGAGGTGAAAGACCTGTTTATTTCTTTTTTAACATTCTTTCATCTGAGCACATGTAAAGCTCAAGGAGCGAGAAAGGGTGACAGTATTGTTGACCCTTCAGTGATGATCCGAGCTCAACATGCAAACTTCTTTATGATGGAGCAGCTCTACAAGGCAATATGAGAATATGGACCAGTGTTCATGTTTTATTGAGCCTTATTTATCCATTCTTTACTCCTTACTTTTTGATATGTATTTGCCTTTTTTCATAAACAATATGGTTTTGCTGACTTATCCTAAGAGCTTGGTGGAATGAAAGTAGCAGAAAAGTGTGTAGAAGTAGAGCTCAGAAATTTTACATTAGGCTACTGTGGGTTTGGAATGTTGGAAACTGAGAGGTAAAGTTTGTAGATAAAAGGAGTTTTTCTTACAAAATGCGTTTAAAAAAAAGCAGTGTTCACTGAAAAAGACAAAGATGCTATAATTCTGTGCTCCACACAGTACTGGCGTTGCCTTCCTGTAATGTTGGATTGCAGTATTACAGTTTACATTTTACACAGACTGCTATTAAGCCAATAAGGGTGCATTTGATTGCTCCTTGTAATTTTGTTAGCTGCTTCACTGATAACATCTTGATTCACAAAACTCAGCAGCATTCAGGTGCTTGTGTAGCAACTTTTGATCTACTTTTCCTCAGTGCACACAATTTTCACAAACATTCTCTACTGATATCATATTAACCTTGACATTTTGTGACACTCACTTATATGAAGCCTTGTTTACATTTTTTTCAACACTAAAGGTATATTTCATTCATATATTCCAGCAGTAAAGAAAGGTGTAAATGTTACAGCCCAGGTGTACCACTTTATGGGTCTGGAGGTATATTTTAGTTGTATACATTTAACATTTTATGAGGGACATCTGTTTGCACAAAGTACTGCAGTTTAGGTGCCATCAAACAGGACTGAAAGAAAGTCAGTTTGGATGCCAGAGAACCAGCAGCACTCTTGGAAAGCATTATAAAAGAGGTTTTATTTCAGCTCTGTACAACCTCATTCATGGCTTCATTTATTCAGATGAAAGCATGACAGACATAACAGTAGCCTATTCTTATTAAAAACTGTTTAGTGATGAAGTATTGTTTATATGTTTCTGTAAATAACAATTTTATTTATTTTGATAGTTCACAATACAGTATATTTCTTTACTAGCAGTAAGTTTATCAGAACTGTAAAAATAAAACATGTTTGAGTCAGTCAGCAAAGAAGAACAATCCAGGAGAGATCATCAGGTCATAATGAAAGAATACAGTTGATTTGAAAAAATAGAAATCATTTCAACTTGATGTTTTACCACTTAGATGTCTCCATTCACAAACCTAAAAGAGAAGAAGAAGAGACCACCATCTTGCCAGATGCTAGGAATGATGTCACTTCCTTTACAAAAGCAGCTGGTAAAGGGACTTCCAGTAGCTGATGCGAAACAAGAGATAGAGTTCAGAGGAGCAAGAGCAATGCAGAGCAGTTTCAGTTTTTCACAGGTGATCTCCCTGCAGTTGTCACACTTGTCTATCTCTGTATGAATTCTCATCATGACACATATAAGTAATGTGCCATTACATTGATCAGATGAGTATGAATTTGTTGAAATATAGCCTACATCAGCACTTGGGTACATGTTGTTTACCAAAGTGCTCTCACAGCTGCACCATAGTATTACAATCTGTTGCAATACCAATACTTGTACCTCTGTTCAACAATAGCCTACTAATAGTCTTAATTAAAATATGTTTAAAAACAAATTGCTGGTGTCTTTTGTAGTGCAACATGATTTAATGTGTTTAGCTGGAGTAAGATTTTAAAACTTCAGTCTGTAGAGTTCATTGGCTTTGAAGGTCTCTTGCTGCATGGTAAGACTACTGGCTGG
This sequence comes from Monopterus albus, assembly GCF_001952655.1. Classification (NCBI taxonomy): domain Eukaryota; kingdom Metazoa; phylum Chordata; class Actinopteri; order Synbranchiformes; family Synbranchidae; genus Monopterus; species Monopterus albus. The sequence continues at coordinate 506,225 of NW_018128117.1, forward strand.
CCCAGTGTACAGTACACGTCTTATTGTGAAGTGACTAATAAGGATCCCAGAACCTCTGCATTTGCTTTATACAGATTTATTTAAATATAAATTTG
>NW_018128117.1:506471-523296 GCF_001952655.1 Monopterus albus
AGAGAGAGAGAGAGAGAGAGAGAGAGAGAGAGAGAGAGAGCTAACTGCTCTCTGTTGGGGTGGAACTTCACTAGAGGGTTACTTGATATTATGAATTATTATGAATCCTTCAACATTTATAGTTAATCCTCTATGCTGAGCATACAGGTGTGATGACAAAGTCCAATTATAAATGCATGCATTTTACTTGTATTTGAGTATTTTATAGTGTGATATAATTTATCTTACTTAATTAAAACATTTCATTAGGTCTTAGACCATCAAAAATGCATATTGTAGGTAGCGTGCATATGTCATTATGACCACCAGGGGGCATTGTTAACACATGTAACCAATACAGCGAAGAAGAAAACCCTCGGTGTTATCGAAATAGTGCGAGAGCAGGGGGCTACATGTTAGGGATGTAACAGTGTAGCATTCATACGTTTTATTTCTGAAATCATGTTCCAATTCTGATATAACCTTTATCGCATTCACAAAGAAACCCAAATGCTTGCTAATATAAGAAGCTAGGTGAGGAAATGACGACGAATTGCTGTGTTAGTTAACGTGAGCAAAGGCATGGTTGTTAGTTAGCTAGCTTGCTGCGGCTACACTGTTTTTGTACACCGGAGTCATGAGCGAAGAAGAAAATACATCATCAGCAAACAAAGATAAGGACTCTAATCTTCTGCTCACTAAAGATGGGCAAACATACTGTGTGAGTAAGAGCGGAGTAGTCGACAGCAGAAATGTGATAACCCCGCACGAACCAGAGAACAACGTCTCCGGCTACGACATGGATGATCCGGACGAGGAGAGCGACGTTCTGGACACTTCAGATCCCAGAGACAGCGCCGCCAGCCCGGAGGAGCTCAACGATGACGACACCTCGGAGGGCGACAACGCTCCTAAACAATGCACCTATGAGGGATGCACGGAGACCACAACGCAGGTAGCCAAGCAGAGGAAACCCTGGATGTGCAAAAAACATCGCAACAAGATGTACAAAGACAAGTACAAGAAGAAAAAGAGTGACCAGGCCATGTCCAGTGGAAAAATAGATGTAAGTTTAAGCGTAACTAATAACTTATATAACTAATAACTTGCATAGATCCACTCATAGTTAGAGGCATGTTTTAAAACCCACCATGATGTGGTGGGGACACTGTATACAAAGCCTTGAGTATGCATTTACTTCAACCCAGTACAGTACCGGGTAACACCTTTAGCACACCTTCTCATTCAGTGGTTTTTGTTTCTGTTATTTTCCGCACTGTAGAAGCCAAGCGTGAAACTTTATATGCTTTAAAACCTTTTACTTACTATATAATTCCATGTTATTTCACTGTTTTGATGTCTTCAGTATGAATCGCTAATATCAAAATTGATAGAAATAAAGAAAACATTGTCTAAGATGGAAAGTGTGTCCAAATGGTTGAATGTTCTGTTTTTCCAAACGTTATTGAACCATAATACAAATAACACTTTCCCCAGCTAATTGTTTGTTTTTGTCTTTTTTTGCTTCAATCAGGAAAACTCAGAGGAGCGACCTGTTTCTGTGAACAAACAGCGCCTGGGTGCCATGGGGGACCGGCCAGCCAGACCCTCTCTGATAGAGCAGGTCCTCAACCAGAAGAGGCTGGTAAGTCACAGCTGGTCACGCTGTGCCTTTGTACAGTTACAGATAGGTGACTTATTTAATATAATGGTAGGGGAAACACTGGCTAAAAGCAAAGCAAAACAGGGAAAGACCTCAATAGCTGCTGCTGTTATGTGCGGCTGCCATGTTGGTACAGGGCCACAGTGCCCCTTAATGCATGTCTGTCCACAGTTAGAATCATAATTCACTGAATTCATTTTAGTCTATTTTTGCAGCACTTTTGCATCCCCCCTGATATTATGGTAGGGGAAACCCTGCATTGGATTGACAGAAATATTTATTTTATTTTGTTCTGAAGTTTGAATGTGTGCCTTTCAGTCACTGCTCAGGAGTCCAGAGGTGATCAGCTTCCTGCAGCAGCAGCAGCAGCTCTTGGCCACACAGAGTCGCACCCAGTCACAGCAGCAGTTCCAGGGTTGCTGACACCAGCCGGTCAGTGTTTTGCTTCAGGGTTTGTGATATGTAGAAACCAATGAAGAGATGCTAGGACTTAATGTATATATAGATAGTAATCATACCATGTAGACATGATCAGCAAGATACCAAAGAAAGAAAAACATGATAATCAGTGGGTGTTCCCATTCTTTGTGTTATCTTTCTTCATGTGGTGATGATAATGCAGACACTGGATAATAATTGGCCAGTCAAATTGTTCAGTTCTCACCCCACCCCCAAAAAAATGCTGTAAACAGAGTTTGGTTATTCTTTTTTATATTGCAGAAAAATAATTTTTATATATAGTAGTATATATATACATGTCTGAAGAAGGTGAGAGTTTGAGAGCATTCCTAAAACAGTGGAAGGCTTAATCCCAAAGTGAGAGGTAGAAATTAAATGGCTTAAAGTTCTAAAAGAATAAATAATTTGTACTGACATTTGACAGATATATTTTGAAGGCAGACCAACCTGTGTCTGTGTGGGTGTGTCACTGTGCTACTGTTCTCTAAAATAAAGAGAGTTCTCTAAATTATTTGTGTTTGTCTTATACCTCTATAGCACATTTCTATGCTTTATGCTGGCTTTCACACTACTTGGCCATTCACCCATTTGCACTCTCAAGCGCTCACACATTGATTGGACAAGCCGGGAATCCTCCTTAGCCGCCCCCATGACACCAGCAATTACAAATACCTTTCTTCGTGTTGTCACCGTGCTCGTGTCACTCAGCCATGGAGTCATGATGTTTTGATTAATTACTCTGACTGGCTTTTTTAATCGTGTAAGTTTTATTGCATGGGTGGGCTTAACCTGAGTGAACTTTAACCTAACTAACTTTCATCTCACCTTTCACCACATGCCTTTTTCTGTGTTGTGATCTGGTGCTATATAGAAGATGAAATTAAATAAAATTGACTTGACCTTCAAGGGGGGGCAGGGGTACCATTAGGGGCACGGGTTCCCCCCCTAGTATTGTTGTAGATCCGAAACACTGACACAGTGTTATTCATATATCTTTCTCCCAGAGCCTCAAGCCCTACTGGGAGAGCTGGTGTTAGGGCCCTTCATGTACACCAGAGGCCCTCAGCTGCAGCACTGGATGGACATGATCAACACCCCACAGGAGCCAGTGAAGCTGTTGCACGGATTGAGCAAAGACATTTAAGCAACCAAACATGAACAAATCCACAGACACACACATGCATGTACATACACACAGAGTCTGAAATAATAGAATAAAAGTGCAAATAAATGTGTATATCATTTGTAAAACGCCTTGAGGCGATTTCCATCTGTTAATAAAAGTGTGTCTAAAAGGTGTGTTTGTAATTGCATGTGATTTTTACTTTGTCAGAGTGCACGGCAGATATTTCAATGCTGGAGCCTGAGAAAGTTTGGCCGCTGTCCTCCATTGGCCTCTGTCGTGCATGTGCAGTGGATCCCAGAACACGGAAGCAGTCCCGGAAGTAAATCAAATTTGCTGTGTGCGCCAGGCGAGCAACTTTTTTTTTTAATCAACTTTATTTTACATAATACAAATACAATATAAGGAAAACATAACAGAGCAGAGCAGTGCCAGGGGTAAAAACAATATCAGAATTAACTAGCTAAAATAAATCAATCAATCAATAAAGGGAAAGCTGCCAATTCTTAACAATAAGCTGATATTTTTGACAAAGCATAGAAGAAGAGGAGCTAGTCTCTATGTAAAAGGTCCTGTAATTACAAAACGTTAGGAAGCAGGGTTTGCTTTTATCAAATTTGCATTTGTGTAAAAATATTTTCCTTGAAGGATGATTAAGTTAATTAAAAATTGTTGTTCTCCATGTAAACGTCCCACATAATGTCCTTGAATGCCAAAAACTAGATTCTCAAATTTGAGGTTAGAAATCAGAAATCAAGTGATTACATTTGAGTCTGCAGACATTTTTCCAAAATCTATGGGTGTAGTCACAGTACCAAAATAAATGGCTAAAGGTCTCCAAGTGGCCACTACAGAAAGAACAATTAAAGCTTTAGAAATGTCCAAATGTCTTCAAAAAATGCTTTGTTTGGATAGCATCTGTGGATAATCTTATATATCACATCCTTCACTTTATTAACCACAAAATACTTCTGAGGTAGGCACCATACTTTTGTCCAGGTAATGTCATGTATATATCTATTCCAGTAACCAGTAGCATTAGGGAGAGAAACCATTTCCTTTTGAAATAACGAGTGAATTTTTCTATTGTTCTTTGCTGCAAAACACATTGTCCCAGTTGAGCACTCAGCTGGATCAATAGAAGGAATAGTATTTGTATGGGGACAACCTTTGAATAACATTAGTATGCTAGAGGGAATAGCATCAAACATAGTAGCAAAGTCTTTGGGAGTAACTGGGATCTTATAATGGCATACAAATTCCTGATAAGTAAAGAGCAATCCTTGGTCATTGAAAAACTGATTTACAAGCACAATATTATTTTTAAATTAGTGTTCAAAGAATATAGATCTGTTCTTATACAACATGTATCAGTTATTCCAGACTGTATATCTGTGTGGTAAAAAATTATGCTTGTGAATTGTGGAACAGGCTGCCAAACATTACTTATGAAAGGAGGATAGCTTTATAGGAATTTTGTCTATACTAAAGTTGCACATGAGGAGAAGTTTTAAACCTCCCAAGTGAGGACACACATGTTCAGAAACAGAATTCCAAATTGAGGTTGGGTTTTTACGATTTTCTCAACCAACCAATTTTAAAGGTATTGTTAAGAGTGTGAAACTGAAGAAAGTTAAGCCCTCCTTTGTCATAAGTGTTCATTACAACAGACTTCTTTACATAATGTGTTTTGTTTGTCCACAGGAAATTAAACAGAATACCATCAACAGTTTTAGAGATTTGATTGTTGACATGGAGAGACATTGCAGCATAAGTAAGTCTTGACAAACCCTCAGCCTTGGCTAAGAGAGTTCTGCCTTTTCAGGAAAGATCTCTTTGGAGCCACATATTTAATTTTTTCTGTGTTTTTTTCAATTATGGCTTTAAAGTTGTCACTGCATGTGGAGCACTCATCCCTGGAAACAATAACACCTAAGTAGGAGATCTTATCTTTAATAGAGATGTTACAAATTCCATTTCATTCACAGTTTGGTTTGACAGTGTTGCATTCAGTACTAAAGATTCTGTAACATTACTAAACCATGATACTCGGAGCAAATGAAAACAGTTGATGTAAGTGCTGTAACATGCACATTGGTGGGAGTTGATGAAGGATCATGGAGTGTAGTAGCTAACGTTACTCAAATAGGTGAAACGAAAGTGGGGTAATATTATTGGAACTGGTGGCACATCATGAAAACCACAATCTTGCAACAATGTAGCGTGGGTTTGAACATTTGAAATGAGATCACATTTGCCATCCAGCCTACTGAACACCCACTATTCAACATCTTTTAAGCTATGGGCTATTTAGACTTGTTTAATAATATATAGTAGCTATAGCCTACTACAATCAGACGTGCCAAATAAGAAACGTGGTCTTCAACATGAGTTCAAGTTTACTTTATATTTTATTGCGTCAACTTGAAACCATGCAACCCTGTAGTGTAGTGGAATAGGAATGTGCATGGAGAATGAAATCCCAAACAATCCATGAACCAATAAATTACACGTCTCGATTACATTTCATTTTATTGACCACCAGATGTCCTACTCGAGCACTGTGTCATTGAAGCCTGAACCAGTTTTTGAATACTGTGTCGAAGCTTCAACAAAGCCTCAATCAGCCATCACTATTTTAAACCCCTCTTTATTCATAACAAATATTGGTGGTTTTAGATTTTATTTAAAAAAATAAATGGTAGGAGTGAGCCACAGTTTTACCTAAAAGCCTAATACATGTCTTGTAACTTTTCCTGTTCCTTCTTAGCACACAGTAAAGTTGCTCTTTAGTGGTGGCACACAGCATTACACCAATCTTAACAAGTGTCACAATTTTTGCGAGCATGTGTAGGAAAGATTTGTAGATAACAACGTTTTTGAACGTGTGAATAAAATCTGTAAACAAATTATGTTAAACAAAGACACTGAAAACAAGTGTGTTTGTGAACATCTATGTACAGACAGAAAGCAGCAAATTGCACATACAACTCTATTTAGGAGTACTGATGTTTTGTGTGAATCACACCTCAATCTGATTGGACAAAGATCAGGGGATAGAGGATACAGAGCACTTATTAGGTTTTTAGAGAGCACAGGGTTAAGCAAGATAATATAATGTGAACTGAGAGGTTATTTTGTTATAGTAGTAGGTAGGGGCCGTTCTGATCCACACTCCAGTCTAGAAGGTGGCGGTAGTGCATCTAAAGCTGTTTGCTAACCGCCATTGAGCAACAGAAGAAGAAGAATAAGACTCTGATTGGACAGTAACAGTCCAATCACAGAGCAGAGTGAAATTGTCCAATCAGTGTGGTAGCTGGGTTCTATAAATTAGTGTCCGGTGACATGGGAGCTGTTTTGTTACTCAGGTGGGTCGCATTAGGAAGTTGTAGAAAATCACAGTTAACATTTTATGTGTTGCGTTCTGTATGTAGGCAGCGCGCAGGTGATCGGCTGTTAACACAGTTCTCCAAATGTATGTTTTGTATTCCAGGTGGGATACTTTATCTAGCGTTAGCTGAATGCTAATGTAGGACGTTAGCAAACCTCTGCTAGCAAGAAATCCTTCAAGGGTAACGTTAGCCGTCCAGTACTCTTTTGCTTTGGTTTTACATGCCCCGTTAATGTAAATGTCACTTATACTTTATAATAATGGTGCAGCTCACCGGTCGGTTTGGACCTCACCAGGTCTTCATCAGCACGGAAAATTAACAAATCATTTGCACCTGTATGTTTCCGCCCTGATGAAGAGCAGGTGAGGTCCAAACTGGTTGGCGTCTTTTTACTGAGATGTCTTGTTACAGGTAAGTGTGCTAAATCCAAAATTTTGCTTAAATAATAGTGCAAAGGCATTAGCAGGTAAATATACATAAATTACCAAAAGTAAAAGTAGTCACTGTTGGTTTGTACAGGTTTCTGGGATTTTCCTGACAAACTCATTTCAAAAGCGTTTGAACAGCTTTGATATACATTGTAATGAAAATTCTCAAGTTTTTATAACATTTAGGACAATGTAGTTGTGTATTGCTTTAAACTTTTATCTAATGTTTCTGGCAAACATTGTTGTAACTGACAATTGCAGTCAAGTGAAATGCAGCAAATTGATAGCACAGCTGGCAAATAGAATTATCTTTTAAATTCACTGTGGATAAACTTGTAAGCAACTTTGAGTAAGCTGATGGTAACTCTGTCACAGGCCCTGATCCTCCAAATGGCCAGAAAGGAGGCATCCATGGCTCTGGAGTTCTTCTTTGATGCTGCAAAGAAGCCTGACTTTGCAGGTACTCTTGTTTTTGATAACTTCTGTGCACTTAGCTATATCAGTGTTGAATTTTATAGCAGTAGGTTAAACTATTCTCTAATTTAGGCTTTATAGTAATTCTGCTTTTCAATCATTTAAAGCGGACAACTTTACTACAGTCAACCTTGTAGAATATAATATTTGTATACTTAAACACTTGCATCTTAATTTGTTTGCATGCTGAAGTCCTCCACACTTGGAACAAAATAATTTTGTTTTTCTCCCACAGCCTCTAATTGAGATGATCTTGCCAGTGTTGGATGAAGACTCAGTTCTGTCAACCCCCTCATGAGGACAAAACCACCATTGGACAATTTTTTTTTGAACTTGTTAATTTTCCCACTCATGTTGAGTATCTTCCATTTCGGAGGGATGATGTTCCCCTATTTGGATCATGCTGGAGTACAGTGAACTTCATAGTGCCTTATGTTAATAAAACATTGAGAAAGTTTGAGTTGTAATGGCTTTATTGAAGAAATAGCCCAGAACACCCATTAAAAAAGATTTTTTTTTTTTTAGACCTGGTTAGGTCTTCATTAGATGCAGTGATTAAGACCTGAACCAGTACCTTATATAAAAAGCAGATACAGGATGTTTTAAAGTTGTAATAGTTTTATTGAGAAGAGAAACAGCAAAGACAGGAAATGTTAAACACAGCCTGAGAATTGCACAATGAGAGTACCCTTTAAAATGCTGAAGTTTCAGCCCAAGATGGGAAATCTCTACTGCTGGGGTCAAGAAAACAGTCCCTCACATTTTCTCCATGCTGTTGCACTGTATGTGCCTGGACTACAAGACTAGTCATGTAATGAGAAGTTTTCACAACTCAGCAGCTGGGATGGGGGTAGATGGCTGAGCCTGCAAAAACAGAAAAGTGTTGTAAACACAATCTCAGTAATAAAATGGTGCATTTTTAAAACTTACCTGTCTTTATGCATGTCTTCAGTGCTGCTGGTGGTCATCTTGCCATGGAATGACATTGGGTTAAGGATTGACTAAATGGAAAAGTTTGAAGCACAATATGCTCTGTAAATTAAATCCATGTTTAGTTTGATAGGTTTGCTGCATTTTGAACAAGGCATTTAATGGGCACATTTGTTCCTTTACATGCAGAATAGACTAAAGTTCAAGTCAACATTATCCATTTAGACAAAATCATGGAGGGTAAAAATTGCAAGATGTCATCTCACCACATGTTGAAATAACATCCATCTCTGAATTGCTGATGTCCCTCTGCTGGGTTCATCGCCATCAAGCCTGTAAGGAAAATTACTTTAATTCCAATTTTATGAAACAGGACATGCAAATTTGATCATGAACAAAGATATTCATACAACAAAACCACTCCATGCACTGCATTCTAAAAAAAAAAAAGTCATTAAATCCTGGCATTGCTTCCATTGTCAATAAAACCTGCTGACATTTTAAATCTGATTTTAAAACTGGCTTTCGGGGCGTTCATTAATGACTGGAAGCTGATGGTTTGTCTGGACTTAAATCTAAACGGAGGCGCAATCTTTTGCAGACGTGGCAGAAAAACTCTATACTCAGTACTTGGCTAAAAAGATTACCACTACAAGAAAGACATCTGTGTCAAAGACCAGTGTCTTTGTAACATTAGTGAGCTTGTTGGGTGTTTAAAACGAGAGGGTGCTAATGTTTATCTAGTCCAGATATATTCAATATGCAACAACACTGTTCCCATAACGCTGCCAGTGAAACTACAGAGCCAGGATAGGTGACTAGTTACTGTCATGGCAAAACTTCCTAGAAGCAGGTTTTAACAATTAACCTCGTTGTTAAAATGAACATACTAAAGCTAAACAATAGCGTACCGGAAGGCTAACCACACACGGAGCTAATTAGAGGACACACAACCCGAAAGGCTTCTTACTAGCAGAGTTTTGCCAATGTTACACGCCAACATTAAATTCTCACTAACGCTAAAATAGCCTACATGAACTTGAAATAATGTTCAACTGCTTTACCTCAGAGTAACAGCTAAGCATCTACATACACAAAAAACGCGATACACTAAAATTTACTTGTAAAATATCTACAGAAATTCAACCTCCTCACCAGTGACCGTCCGTGACCCTGTCCCCACTTCACCATCTGTCCTTTGGACGCTGTTGTCTTGCTGCTTTATAAACTCCACCCACTGACAGGTGGCTGTAACGAGCTCATCACTGTTATTCACTTCACCTGTCAGTGGCTGTAATGTTTTACCTGATCGGTGGAAATGTCATTGGTCAGAATTCCTATGGTAACGTGAGTTCTACTGCAATTTGCTGCATTTTATCTGTATTATTTTCCTACCAACATACATACTTTTTTCATAATGGTATCTATTTGGTAATCATTTGAATGTGTTAGGTTAATGTGTAGTTTTTCATGAACATAATGTCCATCATTTGTCATTGAGCATTTGAAAGCTTTTTGTCCATGCTGGCACAAGGTGAAGAAATAACTTAGGACAGGTGACACATCTGACCCAGCTGTCAATACAAGTTTTTGATCCTTTGACAGTTTGAAGTCTCTTTGACTGACACAGCAGAACCAGCTTCAGCCCTTTGACATCTGGATACATGAATAAGTTAAAGCTGTAGAAACCTGCAGTCCCTGTGTCTTATCCACCTGTTTACACTCTTCAGGTATCATGAATGGATGAAGTGTCCTGAGCTGCAGCATCTGACCCCCTTAGAGCCACTGACCCTGGAACAGGAGCACGACATGCAGGGGAGCTGGAGGGAAGACGATGACAGTAAGACTTCTTCTGCAGTAAATGTACACACAGAACATGCTCTTATTCATCATCTAAAGCAGTTGTTATAAATCTGAATATGAAATCAGAGAACGTCTTTTACTTTTGTTAACTTATTCTTTTTTTAATATTCAGAATTTTTACAATGCCTACATAAAGAAGTTAACACATTATCCAAATAACAGAAGCTTATTTAATACAGCTTATGATAGGATGAAGTGAAATATGATTCAGTGACATTTGCTTTATGAGGTCAACACTGCTTTCAGGTTCTGTCCTTATGGCTTCCAAATCATTCCTTCCAGACATTCGTACCATTATCCATCAGATTTGTTAGATTAAAGTATTTATAAATATCTGGTAATCACTGGATATGATATGAAAAGACATTCTTTCTGAGGTCATACACTAATAAAATCATTTAACTTTTACTTAAGATAAGCACACTGGGCATCACCTGCTATCATGATCTCCAGCTCAGCCAAGGAGAGGTCTGTTGTGTACGTCGGGAACATGTTGACATCTCCCACCGTGCGCTGCTCCTCTTCTATACAGGGATCTGCCCATCGCTGCTTATCCAAGATGATGAATGTGCACTCTGACAAAAAATAAAAAAGTCAAATTAAACAGCTTTTCTTTCAAATGATTCAAAATCAAAGGCTGAGCAAATATCTACAGTCAGGCTGTGCTGTGGTTTGTACATCTCAATCATTTCCTGTGTATATCTCTTTATATCTGGACACTATACAGTAGGAAAAAGAAAAATTACAAGACATGTTTTAGGCAAAAGTGTGGCTTATTTCTACCATTTATTTTCTAAATAAAATCTAAAACAAGTAATATTTATTAAATTTTCAACTTCTACACAGTGAGTTTTAGCTTCTGTCTTCTTGCTCAGTACTTTCTGAAAGATGGGATTAGATGCTCACTGTAGTGCATCATCATGTGTGTCACCTCCTTCCCAATGCCCTTGCCTCTGTAACTGGGCTTTGTAGAAAGCAAGGGAAAAACTGTATTCCTTCTCCTTAGCACACAGTAAGGCTGCCCTTTAGTGGTGGCACACAGCATTACACCAATCTTAACAAGTGACCCATTACTGCCTGTTAGTCAAATGAATGGCAATTTAATGGTACAAATAGCAATGTATGTACATGGTCACAATTTTTGTGAGCATGTGTAGGAAAGATTTGTATGTAAACATGTTTTTGTACATGTGAATAAAATCTGTAAATAAATTGTTACACAAAGACACTGAAAACAAGCGTGTTTGTGAACACCTATGTACAGACAAAGTAGCAAATTGTGCATACAACTCTATTTAGGAGTACTGAGGTTTAGTGTGAATCACACCTCAACCTGATTGGACAAAGATCAGGGGATATAGGATACAGAGCACTTATTAGGTTTTTAGAGAGCACAGGGTTAAGCAAGATAATATGTAAACTGAGTGAGGTTATTTTGTTATAGTAGTAGGTAGGAGCCGTTGACTCCAGTCTAGAAGGTGGCGGTAGTGCACGTAAAGCTGTTTGCCAACCGTTATTAAACAAACGAAGAAGAAGTAACAGTCCAATCACAGAGCAGAGTGAAATTGGCCAAACAGGTGGTAGCTGGGTTTTATAAATTAGTCTCCGGTGGTTGTTCTGTAAGTTTGGCTGTAAGGGAGATTCAAGAGGGCCCGTGACTGTTCTGCTAGTCAGGTGGGTTGCATAATAAAATTGTAGAAAATCAGAGTAAACATTTCATGTGTTGCGTTTTGTTTGTAGGCCGCGTGCAGGTGTTTCGCTGTTAACACAGTTGTCCCAATTTATGTTTTTTATTCCATGTGGGATACTTTATCCAATGTTAGCTGAATACTAATACCGGACGTTAGCAAACCTCTGCTAGCAAGAAAATTTTCAGCATCAGCTTCATTGGACACACCAGGAATTTGACTCTGGTACAGCGGCTCTCAATGTGCATGTACATGTCCTTATGCAAGGCAGCAATGGGCAAGTAAATAATACGAGGCTGAGAGAACAGAAAGCAAACAAGCAAAAGGAATGTGCATTATGAAAAGAGATAAAAATAAAGTACTGTGTATATACACACACAGTCTATATGCATTTAATGGCTCTATATGTACAAGGTATATTTATAGGTATTGCACTGAGGGTTATTGAGCAGTCATAATGTCATGGGTTAAGTGTTAATCAGAGGGTAACGTTAGCCGTCCAGTATTCTTTTGCATTGCTTGAGCATGTGAATTGTCAGGATAATTGTGAAACCTACTCATCAAAGAGAGATGATTAAAAAGACGCCGACCGGTTTGGACCTCACTGGGTCTTAATCAGCAGGAATATCTATATATATCTAATGTTATTTAGGACTATCTATGTAATTATATCTAATGTTATTTATCTATGTAACAATTTTATCTATTTCTCTATGTAACTTACTATCTAGCTATCTATTGATCTATCTATCTACAGTGATTCTCCACTAAATACACAATCAGCTACAACACTACTAACTCTCAAAGCAACAAACCAACCTACTCTGCAAAGACAGATTCAAATGAACATCACTAAATAGGGATATCCTATCTCTGAACACACTTGATCCAAAGTGATTCACATGACAAACCGAACCAATCAACTGATTTACCTGACGTCCGACGAACCCAACTGCTTCGGACATTTTTTAAAACTAACATGGAGCACAATGTAACTGCATACACTTCATTCCTTGTTCTAATCTGATCCATGTTTTCCACTGACAAACTTCCTAGTTTGACGTATGGTGTTTTAAGACAGCTGTAAGATGTGCGTATTAGTGTCTTTATGTGCTTTCGCTCAGCATTTGTATCCACCATGTTTGTACACAGGGTCAGAATGAGCTGTGGTGTAACAGTTTCACTTTATAATGAAGCTTTGGTGTTGTGCCTTAAACCAAAATTTCAGAGCCTGTATTACTTTAGTAAAAACTGTGTTCTGTTTATGGCGAACATTGTCATAACATAGTGAGTGACCATTGCTCTCAACTCTGTCACAGGTCCTGATCCTCCAAATAGCCAGAAACAAGGCATCCATGGCTCTGGAGTTCTTCCTTGGTGCTGCAAAGAAACCTGACTTTACATCCAGGTACTCAGTGCAGTCTTGTTTTTGATAACTTCTGTGCATTTAGTTGTACCAGTAGGTCAAACTATTCTCTGCATTAGGCTTTATAGTAACACTGCTTTTCAGTCATTAAGCTGTTAACCTTGAATTTATTTCTATATTTGTGCACACAGCCTTTCTTAACTTCAAGATTTGAACACAACTGGGAAGACTTATTCCTGTCGACCCTTATGAGGACGGAGGCGAGTGTCAAGTAGCTTGTTTATTAAAATGTTTGAATATTTTTCCATTTCAGAGGGACCATTTTCCTGGATGTGGATCATGCTGGAGTACAATGAAGCACTGAATCAGTGCGTAATAGCTTTAATGAAAACACAAACAGGGCCCATAACAAAAGTCAGTCTCACGTGTTTTTTTTTTTTTTTTTAAATGGCACTGTTCAGGTCTTGGTTCACTAGATGCAGTGAAAAACCAAGACCTGAACCAGTGCCTCACATCTTGGATATTAAAATCAGAAGAAAGTTTAAGTTGCAATAGCTTTATTGAAGAAAGCCACAATGAAAACAGGACAAGAACAGGGCCTGGAAAAAAAAAAAAAAAAAAAAAAACAGGGAAAGTCTGGCAGGCATCTTTTCTCACTTGCTGAGGTTTTGGCTTGAGATGTGAAATCTCTACTGGTGGGGCCATCGAAGCAGAGTACCTCACATTTTTCTCCATGCCATTTCACTGCATGTGCCTGGACCACAGTTATGGAGACAGTCTTCATAAGCAGCTGGTTGAGCTGGGATGGCTGCAAAAAAAAGTTCTGTAAAGCTTTGATTTCAATAATAAATGGTGCATTTATAAACAAACTTCCCTGTCTCTATGCATGTCCTCAGTGTTGCTGCTGATTAGCCACAGAATGACATCTGGTTAAGGATTGCCTAAGGGGGAAATTAAAGTTTTGAGTTGAAAGCACAATATGCTCCAGTTTCAACCCATAATGTTTTGGTAGGTTTTTTTCACTTTGAAGATAAGGCTTTTAGCAGGCACATTTGTACCTTAGCAGTGAACATCCTGTCATTCATAAGTATAAATGCAGAATGGACACTGCAAAGTTCAAGTCAACATTTTCTATCTAGACAATGTCGGGAAAAAATTGATACAAGATGTTATCTCACCAAATGTTGAAAGCCCTCTCTAAATTACTGGTGGCAAGTCCAAAGAAAAGGCTGTACTGCTGAGGTCATCCTTCTGCTGGCTTCATTGCCATCAAGCCTATAAGGAACATTCACCAACAATTCCATTTTTGTTTACCCTCAATTTATGAAACAGGCCATGCAAATTTGATATTTAACAGTAATTTAAACTATTCAGTTGTAAAGCACCACTCGTAAAAAAAAAAAAAAAAGTTCCACATTTAAGCAATACTAAACTGACTGAATGTTGCATTTCACTTTGAGAAGCTATCCACAGCAATAATTTAATGCCACATATTTCACAATGGTCTGAACAATTTACAATCTGAATTATCTGGAGGTTTGTAGTGAAAGCCCACAACATTTTAGGTTATCTTCTTCACTGGGCGTTGATGTACTCAGCAGGTCTGTCACCTTGAAAGTAGAACAGGAGGCATTACAGGAGTAGAATAAGACAAGTGTCACAAATATAGATATGATGAAAAAGTCATTTGAAAAGCACATCCACCTGTGTTTAGCATTTTCTACAAAAAAATTAACATTTATAGGCACTGAATTAACTTAACATGTGGTCTCCCTCTTAAAAAAAAAAAAGATTACAACATTCCATTACTTGCAGCTTTATACAAGTCATCCTCCAGTTACTCTTAATTTTTGGATACTCAACGACCTTTAGTAATCTAGATTTAGACACGTTAATAGGACACCATTCTTTAACGTGAAGGTGACAGTTTTTGATGCAATCAAATCCTGGCATTGCTTCCACTGTCAATAAAACCTGATATTTTAAATCTGATCTTAAAAC
Source organism: Monopterus albus (assembly GCF_001952655.1). Lineage (NCBI taxonomy): Eukaryota > Metazoa > Chordata > Actinopteri > Synbranchiformes > Synbranchidae > Monopterus > Monopterus albus. The sequence continues at coordinate 521,838 of NW_018128117.1, forward strand.
TGTCTTTTGGGCCGTTCATTATGATGACTGGCAACTGACACGATGGACGTCAGTCCAAGGCTCCATCTTACACAGACGTGGCAGAAAAACTCCGTATTCACGTTCTTACCTTAAAGGTTTCTCCACTACAACAGACATCTGTGTCAAATACCAGTGTCTTCTAAACATTAGTGAACTTGTTGGGTGTTTAAAACGAGTTCTAACGTTAATCTAGTCCAGATATATTAATATATATTTAATATGCAACACCGTTCCCATAACGCTGGCAGTCAAACTACAGAGCCAACGGGGAAAAGGTGACTAGTTACCGCTAAGTCATGGCAAAAATTTCCTAGAAGCAGGTTTTTAACAATTAACCTCGATGTTAAAATGAACATACTAAAGCTAAACAATAGCGTACCGGAAGGCTAACCACACACAGAGCTAATTAGAGGACACACGCCTGGTTTGTCTACAGCCCGAAAGGCTTCTTGCTAGCAGAGTTGTGCTAATGTTACACACCACCATTAAATTTTCACTAACATTAGATAAAGTAGCCTACATTAACTCGAAATTATACATTTGTTCAACTGCTTCACCTCAGTAACAGCTAAGCATCTGCATACACAAAGAACGCTGCACATTAAAATTTGTTATAATCTATGCCACACACCTCCGAGCAAAAGACATATCACCACCACAGTGTGGCCCTTGTCAAAGTCACTCAAATTTTGACACTTTCCCATTTTTCCTGCTTCCAACACATCAGCATCAAGGGAGTCAATGTTCACTTGCTGCCTTATATAACCAGCACACTGACAGGTGCCTCTGTAACAAAATAATCACTGTTATTCTCTTCACCTGTCAGTGGGGTCTTCTTCTTCTTCTTCTTCAGTTGTTTAATGGCGGTTGGCAAACACCTTTAGGTGCATTACCGCCACCTTCTAGACTGGAGTGTGTGGTCGGCTCTTTGGGAGAGCTGAGCTGAGAATCGAAGCAAATAGAAACTGACTACACCTTTGCTATGAGCTACCCATTGAATACAGCTCCGCCTTCAACACAGTTGTCCCCCACAAACTGTCCACACTGGGTCTGCACCCCACCCTCTGTGACTGTCTCCTGGACTTTCTGACTGGCAGGCCCCAGACTGTCAGGCTTGGCAATAGGATTTCAGCCAGCATTATCACGAACATCGGCACCCCACAGGGATGTGTCCTCAGTACCATCCTCCACACCCTGTTCACCCACGACTGTGTCGTCTCCCACATAGACAACATCATCCCAAAGTTCGCGGACGACACCGCAGTGATAGGTCGCATCACTGGCGGGGACGAAGCAGCCTACAGGAGGGAGGTGGCCGGTCTGGTGTCATGGTGGAAGGACAATAATCTCAGCCTCAACACGGGACAAGACGAAGGAGATGATAGTGGACACGAGGAAGGAGAGGGGATCTCATCAGCCACTGTTCATCCGGGGGCGC
>NW_018128117.1:523424-535951 GCF_001952655.1 Monopterus albus
GCAGAGAGTGGTAAAGACTGTGGAGAAGATCACCAGGACCCCACTGCCCTCTCTGCAGAGCATTTACCACCACAGGGTGTGTAGGAAAGCTGCCTCCATCCTCACTTTGATCTTAATTGATGAGCTAAATAACACACTTCACTATTTGCTAATAATCTGAATGTGCAGTTTTTGTGAAATCAGTCCCCTCATTAAAATGCACATTTATGCCAATTCCTATCAGACCATCTACTCTATAAATATAAAGTTTCTGCTTTGAATTGTTCTACACTTACTGTGTTCAAGAGCACGATCTATTGCAGAGTCACAGACAGCAGCATGGACATAATGTGCCACCATCTAGGCTACGATAGTAAAAGGCTTTAAATCTGGATTGTACCTGTAAACCAACACCAAGTATTGAGGTACTTCCAAATTGATACAAACCTTTGCTATGAGCTACTCATAATGGCTATAAGTAGCAGCTACAGTAGTTTTCCTTTCAGCAAACAGCAAATGTACCACTGAACATTTTCACAGTATAAAGTCTTTCTCTAGCAGACAGACGGTATGTCAAACTTTGGTTCAATTTGAGTTCACTTGCATTATTCTCCAGTCTCTTTGGAGTGCAGTGCAGTCAGTGAACCTCTCAGTATATTCTGAGTGTTACGCTTGAAGAGAAAGAAGCATAATTCAGTCTTGGCACTGCTGATCTTTTAGAGATGTGCAGCAACAACAAATAAAACAGACACTGGATTAGAACCGTTTACATCAGGAAAGCTGAAGTGTTGGTAAGAGCTGACAGTATTACAGTCCCACAGACAAGCTCATAGAGATACAGGATGTTGTCCCACAAGGTAAAACTCGTCTCAGCAGAGACCCCTTCAGGGGTGGGCGTCTGCTGAGCTGTGGTGGTCCAGCCTTGGGAACGTCCTGGGCTTCTCTTAGAGCAGGTGGAGGCTTGAGCTCGTTTGGACTGGATGGGTCGGTCTTCTTCTTCTTCTTCTTCGGAGGTCTCCTTGGTGCCATGGCGGGTGGTCTCTGAGGGGGCTCCTTGTGGGGAGGCACTGACAGCTTTGACAGGGGAGATGAACTCTCCTGGCTATGACTGTTAATGTGCTTAATCAAAGGTACTATCCCTGCCCTGTTTAGGGCATTGTTATACATTTAATCAATGTGAATCATGGATCATCCTTGCATTATCTGGAGGTATTCCAGATGTGACGTGAAGGTAGCAGGTATTTCTCTGTCTAAGGTTAATTTAAATCTTATGCCACTGAAATCCCTTAATCACTAATCCAGGACTGACAGACATTAACAGTGAGTAGATGCAATCTGCTGTTGGTTTTAGTCTGTATGGAGATTGTTAACCAGCCTTATCCCTTGATGATTTATGACAAACTGTTTTAGCATTTATGATATTCTTGATATGAGACATCATTTTCCTCCACAAGTGGGACATTTTGTCATATTAGTTGAACAAACTCTTATTAGTCACTTTTTTCCAGCAGCTAGTGGCAATTTTTGTCCAACAAGTTCCACTGTAAGTCATGCTAGTAACACCAGGTGGCATATTGGTAGCTCCAAAGTCCCAACTAGTCAGCTTTTTGACACACTTATGGCCTTCTGGATCGAACTAGTAACACTGAAAGTCTTACTAGTTAACTGTAAAGGCTCTGATATGTTAAGCAGTCAAGCATGGATTCAGGTCACTAGTTACACTAGTGAGAGACATTTTGACTTAATTAGGAAGGTACAAAATGTGTAATGAAGTGTTGGTACTTGTGACAGTCAATAATTGTGTAATGCGTGTCTGTAGCCCCTTTAGTCAAGTGCAGCTTTCAGGACTTGTCTAACAGAATATTTGGTTTTTAATCAGACTGTTGCAGAAACAGTAAATTCTAACTACATGCAAATGAAGTTTGGAAGGATGAATGTTGGTTATGCTAGCTCTGTCTTCATGTTAAAACAATCTGCTGTTGGTTTTAGTCTGTATGGAGATTGTTAACCAGCCTTATCCCTTGATGATTTATGACAAACTGTTTTAGCATTTATGATATTCTTGATATGAGACATCATTTTCCTCCACAAGTGGGACATTTTGTCATATTAGTTGAACAAACTCTTATTAGTCACTTTTTTCCAGCAGCTAGTGGCAATTTTTGTCCAACAAGTTCCACTGTAAGTCATGCTAGTAACACCAGGTGGCATATTGGTAGCTCCAAAGTCCCAACTAGTCAGCTTTTTGACACACTTGTGGCCTTCTGGATCGAACTAGTAACACTGAAAGTCTTACTAGTTAACTGTAAAGGCTCTGATATGTTAAGCAGTCAAGCATGGATTCAGGTCACTAGTTACACTAGTGAGAGACATTTTGACTTAATTAGGAAGGTACAAAATGTGTAATGAAGTGTTGGTACTTGTGACAGTCAATAATTGTGTAATGCGTGTCTGTAGCCCCTTTAGTCAAGTGCAGCTTTCAGGACTTGTCTAACAGAATATTTGGTTTTTAATCAGACTGTTGCAGAAACAGTAAATTCTAACTACATGCAAATGAAGTTTGGAAGGATGAATGTTGGTTATGCTAGCTCTGTCTTCATGTTAAAATTGGCAGGAAGAAGCTGTGTACTCAGTTTTCCCCCCTCTCTTAAAGGTGAAGTGTATGTCCCCTGCTGTGAATATGATTAAAAATTTAAAACAGAAATTATTGCAGTGCTATGCTTTTAACATACGCAGCTCTATAAAGTTCATTTAAAAAAGCTTTAATGGAAACAACTAGCATATGGAGTCAAACATGGTATTACAGTACATACCAATGTAATTACATTTATGACAAGTCTGAGTACCTATAAATATATCCTTTTTTTCTCATCTTGGAGAGCACTTAACATGCAACTCTTACAAATCCATGCCTCTGCACTCTCAAATACTGAGCTGCAAAATGAATAGGGCTCGAAATGTGATGTGTGTGCCATCTAACGTCTTGGCAAAGATTACCTTTCATACATGTCCCAGTGGAAAGAGTAAGAGTTGAAATACATTAGCATGAAATTAAGAATCACTTGCTCATTTAACTACATGAGTTGTAATTTAGCTAAATGAAAATCAGTAATACGCTTTGCAGCAAGATGTAACCAGGCTGTAACAGATTTTCTCTGAGATTTCAAAAGAGGGGCATAGCACAAAATCTGGAATTAGAAGCTACCGGATCTACAACTACCTGTGGGAAGGACTGAGAGCACCCACAAAAGATGTGAGGGTGTCCAAACTATGACACTGAAGAAATAGGGTTGTGTGGGGAGCCCATCTGTGTGAGGACCTTGTCCAACCACTGCAGGGGCCCATGGAGATGCACCTCAATCCAGCAGGGGGTGCTGGTCACATCTTGCCGATGGTATTCAGCACCCCATCCCTGAGGAGAGGACACAACCATAAGTCTCAGCTGTGCATGCTGGCAGTTCAGTTAACTATTGAAATTAATAGGGATTTAAGTGAATAAGTGTGATCCCACCTTTTGTACAGTCCAAATGCACAACACCAACATAAACAACATATGAAGTCACAGTAAAAAAACTGAGCTGATATTGAACTCTTCTTATTAAAGCAAACAGGTATCAAGCAGAAATGTGGGCTAAAGGAAAATCAGAATGTGACATATCCCCAAATGTTTCATTTTATAAAAATGCTCAGTACCTTAACGAAACTCATGCGGATGGTGCACATCTTAGTGAGCTCATAGACCACCTCGAAGCCATGGTTCACGGACTGGGCGAGGAGCTGAGCAAACAGCTGGTTGTTAAAGATCTTGAGGCTGCAGCCACTGGGGATCTTACACACAGTTGTGGCGTGGAAGCCATGCTGGAAGTTGCAGTTACGGCTCTGGACAAAGATACTGCTGTCACTCAGACACTCTGCGTACACCTCGCCACCTACATAATACAGGTGTAAACCTGAGAAGAAAATCAAATAGTCCCTAAATGATCAAATCAGTACTAAGTGAATTAACTTTAATGTGGTAAACAAAAACAACCTGTCCTTTTGCTGTGTTACAAATGCAATACTTAATATATCAGAGCATGTCAAAAAGAGCATAAAACTGGCCTTTATCCATTAAGACAAATACAGTAAAAACAATCAAGATAAACCTATTCAATCATTTTCTTTTATACAAACTGAAAAACAAGTTGGGGACCAACTATCCTCAACTTTTGGTGTCACCCCTATCATCCAAAACCACACACATCTTCATAGAGCTCAGTTTTCTCTAACCCACAAAGACACTTCATGTCCGAGAAAGGATTCAGTACAAGGAGACAAGTCTAGCTAAAGCCTGAGGTAATGTGATTCCTTGCAAAGACACATGCACAACCCGGGAATTTTTTTTTTTTTTTTTTTTTTTTAAAGTGTAATGTGTAGCTTTTGCAGATGAACTTCTCCTCAGTCCCTGTTCTCTTCTAATGTTTGTTGGGTAACTTATGCAAAGAAGCATATGTTCTGATGAATTACCTGCATGAGTCGTCCAGCCTACCTTTGCCTATGTGTCTGCGTGTGTGTTCAATGGTGGAGTTGCGGTTGACATTGGATAACAGGCCAAGGCAGAACCGGTTCTTGTTGTTGGATGGGTCTGTGAAGCCGTCCACCAAGACGCTGCGGGATGACGCGTGGAAAGTCTCCCCCACCCGGTTGTTGAGCTCGTAGTAAGCTATGGAACACCAGTGCTCTGGCTCCTCGTAACACACAGGCCGCAAATCTAAACAGAGGTGGACAATTTGAAGAGAATACTCTATCACGGTATACTTAAATTTAGATACTTTATCACATTGATGCAATAATGTGATTTTAACATCTGCAATGGCTAACCTGAAATACAGTGCCTTGCGAAAGTATTCGGCCCCCTTGAACTTTGCGACCTTTTGCCACATTTCAGGCTTCAAACATAAAGATATAAAACTGTAATTTTTTGTGAAGAATCAACAACAAGTGGGACACAATCATGAAGTGGAATGAAATTTATTGGATATTTCAAACTTTTTTAACAAATAAAAAACTGAATAATTGGGCGTGCAAAATTATTCAGCCCCTTTACTTTCAGTGCAGCAAACTCTCTCCAGAAGTTCAGTGAGGATCTCTGAATGATCCAATGTTGACCTAAATGACTAATGATGATAAATAGAATCCACCTGTGTGTAATCAAGTCTCCGTATAAATGCACCTGCACTGTGATAGTCTCAGAGGTCCGTTTAAAGCGCAGAGAGCATCATGAAGAACAAGGAACACACCAGGCAGGTCCGAGATACTGTTGTGGAGAAGTTTAAAGCCGGATTTGGATACAAAAAGATTTCCCAAGCTTTAAACATCCCAAGGAGCACTGTGCAAGCGATAATATTGAAATGGAAGGAGTATCAGACCACTGCAAATCTACCAAGACCTGGCCGTCCCTCTAAACTTTCAGCTCATACAAGGAGAAGACTGATCAGAGATGCAGCCAAGAGGCCCATGATCACTCTGGATGAACTGCAGAGATCTACAGCTGAGGTGGGAGACTCTGTCCATAGGACAACAATCAGTCGTATACTGCACAAATCTGGCCTTTATGGAAGAGTGGCAAGAAGAAAGCCATTTCTTAAAGATATCCATAAAAAGTGTCGTTTAAAGTTTGCCACAAGCCACCTGGGAGACACACCAAACATGTGGAAGAAGGTGCTCTGGTCAGATGAAACCAAAATTGAACTTTTTGGCAACAATGCAAAACGTTATGTTTGGCGTAAAAGCAACACAGCTCATCACCCTGAACACACCATCCCCACTGTCAAACATGGTGGTGGCAGCATCATGGTTTGGGGCTGCTTTTCTTCAGCAGGGACAGGGAAGATGGTTCAAATTGATGGGAAGATGGATGGAGCCAAATGCAGGACCATTCTGGAAGGAAACCTGATGGAGTCTGCAAAAGACCTGAGACTGGGACGGAGATTTGTCTTCCAACAAGACACTGATCCAAAACATAAAGCAAAATCTACAATGGAATGGTTCACAAATAAACATATCCAGGTGTTAGAATGGCCAAGTCAAAGTCCAGACCTGAATCCAATCGAGAATCTGTGGAAAGAACTGAAAACTGCTGTTCACAAATGCTCTCCATCCAACCTCACTGAGCTCGAGCTGTTTTGCAAGGAGGCATGGGCAAAAATTTCAGTCTCTCGATGTGCAAAACTGATAGAGACATACCCCAAGTGACTTACAGCTGTAATCGCAGCAAAAGGTGGCGCTACCAAGTATTAACTTAAGGGGGCTGAATAATTTTGCACGCCCAATTTTTCAGTTTTTTATTTGTTAAAAAAGTTTGAAATATCCAATAAATTTCGTTCCACTTCATGATTGTGTCCCACTTGTTGTTGATTCTTCACAAAAAATTACAGTTTTATATCTTTATGTTTGAAGCCTGAAATGTGGCAAAAGGTCGCAAAGTTCAAGGGGGCCGAATACTTTAGCAAGGCACTGTATTAATGAATAGTGTAATATTGTTCTGTATACAACAACATCTCTATCTGTAGACATTTTTTTTTATAATTTCAAGGTATATTGTGTCATATGCAGAAATAACAGTGTGCATTTCTACTTCCTGTATATCTCCGATTGTGTGAACTGAAGTCACTGTACCTCTGTGTGGAGCGGAAAAAGTGAGTTTAATGGTTTCTGTGGAGTTACTGGGCTTCACATCCTCTTGAGGGCTTGTCTCCATCACGCTGTATGGAGGGGGGGGACTCTCAGCTGGACAAAAACATCACAAATCACAAGAAGCAGATAAATTGGAAAAGTAATTGATGCATGCTGATCAGGGACTTGAGTTTGAGACTAGCAATTTCCTTAATAGATAGTTGCTAGGTTATTCAATTATCAGTCAATTGTTAAAGTGAAATACATTTATTCATAAAAAGTTTACCAATGTAATCTATATTCTCTGTAAACTCTGAGTAAATTGGGAATTTAAAGATGAAGTAAACAACAGAGTTGCAAAATAAAACAACATAATGATGTGAAATTGGAGCTTCCACTCCTGTCACTATACAGACTATACACAAATACAATCCTTGTTTTAAGTAAGATAATAAGCATACGACTGAAGTGACTTGTGTGTTGTTCAGTGCAGGTAGCAGTACTCGTAGGCAGTAGAGCTGCTGAGCTGGATGCCTACAGATGTGCCAGTGGTGAATAAATAATGTCGCTAACTTTATCAGTCCAGGAAATGTTCTGCATTTATAGGCACTACCACCAGACAAAAAGCATATATACTCAGAGCAGGGCGATGTCACTCATACAGTTAATCACTTTCATGCTGATTCTGTTGGAATCATCTACTTTGTATCCTGAACATTAGCAGCGCAGCTACAGCGGTGCTCTCAGATGTCTGACATGTCTTTTCCAGCGTGCATTAACGGAGCCTGAGTGAGCACCTACATCAGACAACAAATCGGACACTTCATGCTGCAGTGTTCATCAACAACTGCAACAGTGTAAGCACAGGAAGCTACAGTGCCACTATTGCTTTCTTATATTGGCAAGGAGCTATGTTCATTTTACAGTTGGTACAAGCACATAACTATTTCATTAAACAGCCATCTAGTGGTGTAAGCAGGTTACTACAGCAAACTACACCATTTTCTGACAGTTACTGCACATCCTCATATTCTGCGCTGCCGGTTAATATATATTTTAATTGATTAAATTATTAACGTGATTAATGATGAAATCAGAATCAGCTACAGCCATGGTAAAACTGCCACCTGCTCGCAGAACATTTCACACAAGCTGTAACAAAGTATCAGCTTGCTTGTTTTGATTCCTACCTGTGATGTGATATGGGCTGCCAGGTTCTGCAGAGCTGTTGGGGGAGTTGGGGTAACTCTGTGAGGTGGGAGACTGGGCGAGGGAGGAAGGAGGAGAGGAGGAGGAGAAGGGCAACGGAGGGAAGGAGTCGGGATAGGTGGCGTTCTGGGGCATCAGAGGCTCGTGCAGAGAGGCGTTTCTGAATTTAGCCAGTAAACTGTGCTGAGGGTTGAACTCACTGTGACGTGGGACCAGAACCGGTGGTAGCACTAAGAGGAGAAAGGAAAGAAATATGTAGAGAGGTGGAGACAGCAAGAGCCAGATTCCGGTGTAAAAGATTATATTACTGCAAATTATTTTGGCTTTGGATAGACTGAATCACATGTCCTGCTTCTATTTGAGAACCCATGAAAGCGTTACTGCTATAAATTAAAATTCAAGAATTGCCTTATTTTGTATAATTTAAAATATTTTCTGCTGTGTACCTGGAGTCTCCACACGCCTGTAGTGGTAGGGGTTCACACAGATGTCCTTCTGCTTGGAGCCGAAGGGGAACTCGCAGCACTCCAGGGCTTTCAGCTCATGGTGGGACTGCAGGTCAGGCCAACGCCACACCCTGCAGTAGATGACATGGGGCAGACCCTTCCTGTGGGACACCTGCAACCTTCCATCCAGCGACCGAGGAATTGTCACGCACTTGCCTGAAAAATTAAAATGAACCAGCACCTATCTCAATTCAGACTCTGTTGCATGTTTAGCTTCTGGTGATTTAGGCCTTAATCATGATGAGACACATTTTCTACCAGGGTAAATAGAAATCAGCACTTTGTCCTGTTACTAATACAGCTGTTACCCACAGTGTACTTTTAAGAGGGATGTCTGCAAGCTATAAGTGGATCAGCTGAAACATGTATGTTTCACAGAAACTCTGCTGGGCATTAGTATTTACTACTGTATCTCTGTTCAGCCAATATGCTTGTACCAAAGTATCTTTACTTATCCTGATGGCATTCAATATGAACACACAAAAAATACTGAGAAGTAGCGACAGTCATGCTACATAAGATTTCTTTTTATCAGGTTTTAAAAGAAAATGATAATTAACTAGTATAGTTTTACATGTAAGGCTTGTAAAAAAAAAAACCTTTTCTAGAGCTGTGGCATAGTTGTTTCTTTGTTTTGTGAAAGAACACTGACAGAAGTCATCTGATGCAATCAAAGCTGTGACCCCACAGCCATCTTTACTGACTAGATTAGTGGGTCCCAACCTTTTTAGCTTATAACAGGCAAATAAGCATGTAAAGTAAGACAAATAAAGTCAGAAACATTTTTATCCTGTATAACCCAAGACCCATCAGCTTTATCTTGTCATCCCCAGTCAATGGTTTCGACCTGTATCTGATGACACTGAGATACTCACTGGGTTGCCCAGGGCAGCTGAGGGCTCTCTCTAGCTCCTCCATTGCCCCTTTCTTCTTCTTCAGTTTCTTCACTAGAGAGTCCACAGCCTTTTCTGCCCACTTCTCTTCCTCATCCCCTTGTTTCCAGCCAAGAAGGCGCTTCACCGCCGGGCTGGTGAAGGAGAAAAGGGATGTAATGGATGTAGAGGAGTTCATTGTGAGATGAATAAATGGTAGGTGAGATGAGCTGATGGGAGCTGTTAAAGAGATAAATGTTCCCTTGAGGACAAGAGCAAGTAGCCAGGGCAGAGAAGAATCACAGATATGAGGATAACAGGCAGCGTGGCGAGTCTGTGTAAACAGGCTGTTTTTTGTATTCCACTGTTACTTCCGAGCAGTGCTGGTGAAGGAGCTGGACTCCTGCCAAACCCTAAATCCCCTCTCTGGGTTGGCACAGGAGGGATCTGGCAGCTCTCGATTCAAAGTCTCCTGCAGGGAAGATTATTCTTCACACGGCTAGAACTCCTGGTCAAGTTTCAATCATCTGGCAAGAGAAGTGAGAGACAGCATTAACTGCTAATGTAGCTCGGGAAGATGCATGGCTGGTGAAAGGCTTCAGAGGTAGAAAAGACAACTTGGGATTTAACTGTAGGGGAATTGAGCCAGAGTTACTAGGTGATAAGATGTTCTGGAGTGATGACAAATGCCAAAGTGAAGTCAAACACGGAACACCATATTTAATGATATGGGCATTAGGGGAAGATTTGTATCAGCAGAGCACCATACCTGCACCGAACTGATCTCCAACATCCTGAAGAATAAGACTATTATACTCTATGGACAAAATGAAATGCATACCCAAACTGTTTCAGGGAAGAAAACAGGGCAAAATGACCAAGCTCATTTCTTGATTCACCAACAATGAGGAATGTCCTTTTTGGCCTCTGTTTCTATGATCATGCCACTGACGCCCAGGAGCCACACTGTCTGGCCAGAACACATCACAGGACAGGAGGGGGAGAGGGAGGGAGGGGAACGGACACAGAGCTCTCTCCCTGTTTGTTGGTCTGTCCATCTAAAAACCATTTAAAGTTACCAAAATGACAACAATAAGATAAAGACGTATGTGCTCTTATTGAACATATTTAGGTAGCCTACCTGAGTGGCTGCACCATCTTTCTGAAAAATTACCTTTTTCTCAAATATTTGTACAGTATGTCAAAGACTCAGTAGGAAGTTGATTTCCTACTTAAATATTGTTTTATCTCCTACAGCAGAACGTCCTGCGGAACAGAGTAGCCTATCATTCTTAACCAATGTGGTAGAAAAACTCATTTTTGTGGTAGTGCAGATTTATTCATGCCAGATTATCGTCGCTCCTTTGCGCTTTACGCACCCCCGTTTCTTTATGCGCATCTGATGCGGGTAACTTAGATATCTTGGCAGGGAACGAGCTACCGACAGAACGAAGTTACATCTCAAAATACACGCAGGTAATAAAGCAACGTGAACCAGCATACCACTGCGCCCTGAACAGCTGGGGTTTACAATGACAGCAAAAGCGCACAGGCTCAATGCGGCAGCAGTCCGCCGCCACCGCTCCTGCAGCCTGGCGTCACTCAGTCTGCAGGCTCAGATAGGCTAATTACCCAATGCTTTATCACCAGGATACCCCCTTCCCAAGAAAGTAAACACGCCAGCTTCCTTTTACTACTACTACTACCGAGTCACTCTGCCGCTACAAAATTCGAGCGGAAACTAAATCAGGCAAAATCCTTGTCACCGCTCATTAACATGCTACTACAGACTATAAACTTTAACAGGTCTATCAGGCGCAGAAAACCCTGCTTTTGAATATTCTTGAATTCGTGCTCAAATACTATTAATTCTGAAGTATAGACGACACTTATTAAACTCAGTCATGTCAATATAATAATAGTAGAACAGAAAATTTAAGCGACAAACAGATGCTCAGCAGTGTCAAAACACATTTACGCGTATTTAACATCAATCTTGAATATTTAACGGGGCTATAAACACGTAACAACATATGGCACAGAAAGAAAATCCATTTCTTGAAATACACAAAATCTGTTAATTCTCTCACCTGTGTTGTGATAACAAGTGCACCGCAGAGAGTGGAGGAGTGGGAAGGCTTCCCGTCTGTGGTCAGTCAGACCAGCAAACTGAAGCAGCCAAGGTGTGTGTCTGTTCGTACGCGCATGTGAGCGCGGATTGTGTCTGCGAGCTTGTGCTGGAGTGTCAACTCGGCTCAAAGAAAACAGCCTCCAGCAGCACATTTCAAAATAAAAGTCTGCTGAACTGCAAGGTACAGCATGAGTCACTCATCATCACTTGGCATAGGCCTAAATATAGAAAAGGTGGACTAGTGTGATGCCAAATACACTAGGCAACCAAAAAGACGAATGTGTGAGTTGTAAAATCAACTGATGTGATTTTAGCACATGATTTGATCCTCAGCAACTTCTACAGCTGCATCGTCGAGAGCATCTTGACCAGCTGTATCGCTGTCTGGTATGGCAGCACTACTGTTATGGACTGCAAGCTCCTGTAGAGAGAGACTGCTAAGAAGATCACCAAGACTCCACTGCCCTCTCTGCAAGGCAGAGACTGCAGGAGACCTGCCTCCATCCTCAAGGACCCCACCCACCCCCAGTATGGACTGTTCAGGCCATAGGTACAGAAGTGTGAAATGCAGCACTTCTAGACTAAATAACTCTTTCTTTCCAACTGCCATCAGACTCCTAAACAGCTGACAGGAGATTATAATCAGGAATTACTTCAATGTAATTCCAGCTGACTGTTACACTCTCAGTTTGCACATACATAGAGAAAAAAATTGGTCGGACCACTCCCACAGCTCTTGCAGATGTGTCATCTACTACAATGGCTTTAGAAACATCTGTGAGACCTCATTTATACTTGGACTACTTCTCCCCTATAGATCTCTCTGAGTTGACCTCAACAATTGCTTCATCTAAATCATCAACATGTCTCCTGGACCCCATCCCGACCAGGCTGCTCAAAGACGTCTTTCCCCTAATCAACACATCCATACTAGATCTGATTAACCTCTCTCTATTAACAGATTATGTTCCACAGGCTTTTAAAAAGCAGTAATTAAACCTCTACTCAAAAAGCCTACTCTTGACCCAGGTGTCCTAGCTAATTATAGACCAATATCCAATCTCCCATTTATTTCCAAAATCCTTCAAAAAGCTGTTGCAAAGCAGTTATGTGACCACTTGCACAAGAATGATTTGTTTGAGGATTTTCAGCCAGGATTTAGAGTCCATCATAGTA
>NW_018128117.1:538241-547243 GCF_001952655.1 Monopterus albus
TAATAATAGCAATATTCATCCTGCCTGCTGACTTTTTCTATCTAGTTGTCCTTGGGGCCCACATGCAGCCTGCAGCAAGCTCATCAGCTAGACAGTCTGGCTCCACTAAACATTTGCTAATACAACAGATCTCTAATCAATATCTAACTAAGAAATTACATAACAGCGCTATACAAATAAAATTTGATTTGATTTGATTTAACATAATTGCACATTCATTGCTGACTGTTGCACATACAGCTTTCATTGTAGCATACTCATTATTATATTCTTATATTTTTTATTATATTTCTTTTCACTTGCTGTTTTTAAAGTGCCTTTATATTGTATCATTATTTCTCTATTTTATATCAGACCTTATATTGTTTGGCATTCATTGTGTACGGCAAAGTAAGAATTTCACTGGGAAGGGAAACATGTTTCCTTACTATGCATGTGACAATAAACACTTTGACTTGACTGTGAAATGCCATACTAGTGATGACCGAATTAACTAAGTTCCCGCGTTTATTGTGAAGGTACGGTGATAGGATTTTCCGGTACTTTCCTGGTCTTCTGCGAACAAGTTGACGCAGGTTTGAAGAGCCCGGAGTATCCACTCCTCCAGCAGCCCCAGCCGAGCGCCACATAGCCTCGGCGGCGTCAGCCTGGCTGGAACCGCAGCGCCTGCATACGAGATCCCTCCGCCTTCCCCTCCTGGAAGTTTCCCAGGGTTTCAGATCCAGACCTCGCAGCAGCGTGCGTGCGTGTGCGTGCGCACGCCACCTGAGCCATGGCCCGTGTCCCTGTCAGGTATTTTGGGCTCGAACTAATAGAGGCCAAGAAGAAAAACATTCCCACCTGTTCCCTTTTCCCAGACTATTCTGCATTGAATGGATGACAGCAGCTGCCTTATGTTCTTGTAGTGTTTTACAGTGTAGTTGTGTTGGTCCCATTCATAAAGTTAAACGTCGGCGACAGGTCGGTAACCTCTCTGCATCCTATTACTTTAAATATCAGGTTATTTTTTCCATTTAAACATATATAAATTGGTAGGCTACATAATATTAATAGTGATTTAGGCTGCAGTTGTCAGTGCTGTGATGATGGAAGTGGCATACACTGTTATACTGTTTCCTTTACAGGTGGCAACAGTTTAATTTCACCAATGGTGTGTAGCCTATTATTATTATTATTATTATTATTATTATCCAATTTAGCGGTTTTAAAGGCCACAGTAATTCCATCTAGGACGTAGTAAAATCTGTCATTAAGCACTTATTTAGGCTTCATTGTAGGCTACATGCGCTCACATGCACAGACACTGCACCTGCAGCCTAAAAATGTAAAAGATACAGGGTCGCCTGAGGGAGAGACTATGTCCTCCACGAATTCACTCGTGTTATGAAATCAAGCTTATTTTCTTCTTTAAAAAAATCAAAGTTGTTTCATTATCTACTGTTTGGATCCATAGAGACGGTTTGCTCACTGCGGATGGATACGATCCTTTATTGGGTGTGCCGTGACTGGTCCGGTTAATGACGCAAGCCCGGCTGGCGACAGTGAGTCTACAAGTTTGACATTTTCAGTTTACAACAACTGCTACGGAACATAACAATACTCCTGACACAAAGTGAAACCACTGCGGGGATTTTGTCTGAAACCGTATGATTCTCCCCCCAGTCACCAGGTGGATCATCAGCAGACACCAGAATAAGCTGCCGGTGCGCCACATCTGATGGTTTAATAAAGGCAGTGACTTCCAAAGTCTGGTCCGGGAAAGCCGCCAGGTCCCAGGGAAAGTGATTAATAGCCAACTGTCGAAGACGCGTTTGTTGGCTCAGCTCTCGTGTTGTCGACCAGCTCACCTGTGTCTGTTATTAAAACTAGGCAGTTCCGTTTTTATACGGTGAGGCTATGTATTTTAGCATGTACAAGTTAAAATAAAACCCAGTTCCTGTAGTGAAACGGTTGGAATCAGACCTAGATAAACATCCATTCCTAATGTAATTTTAATTCGTTACATTTTTACTGAAGCAGATAAGTTACAGTCAAGTTATGACTTATGCCTCTGTACCATGTAAGCAGACAGGCAGGGTACAAACAGGATGTGCTCCCGGGGGCTCCAGGAGGCCCCTGAGACATCTGCATCAAGCGCCTGGACCTCGGGCTTGCATAATAAAACAGCACAAGAAAGAACATCCTACACTCAGATCACAAAAACGCTTTCTGGACACTTTTTAAAGATGTTCTAACAAGGTTCAGGATGCAGGCAAAGGGATGACAGGCGACAAATAATGCCGAAATCCTGGGTTTCCTGCTGCCTTTCATGTGGAGGAAAGGACAAACTCATTATATGACAGCCCCCTACCCCACATAAAATTTATCCCAGCTAATCCCAGCTAATTCATTTCAGGAGTTGAGATGTTAAATCTAATTTTACACCAAATGAACTAAGCTGTAAGTGGAGTCAGAACCAGCAGATTTCAGGTAATAACACTTAACATCTATTTCCCAACCCCAATATTCTCCTATGCCCAATGAGAGACCCTGCAGTGTCAGAACCAGTGACCTAGGATGAAAACAGTCTTGCATTGTCACAATGTGAACCCCTGTGTGTTAATATTTTGCTTTGCGTATAACTGCACAGAGACTGGTTCAGAACACAACCTACCAAAGTGCTGAACACTCTTTGGATCAGGCTTGATCCTAATACAAATTTGAGTTCCATGACAACTGAATGGCTCAGTCTCTCCTTTTTCAAAATATGCAACAGCGAAATCTCCTTTAGCGTCAAGATCAGATCTTCTCTAACTCAGCTCTGACTGGTCCAAAACTCTGCAACGGTGCTTTTAACAAACACAAAATGTCAATCACACAGTATACAAGTCTAAGCTAGTTTCCATTTGACACTTGTCACATTATAATTGGTAAAAATGACACTGAAGATTTTACATGCCATCATCTGTACTCTAGGGCTATGTCGGTAGGAGCCTCAGATTTTCTGGCTGTTCCCAGATCGAGTGGAAAACTAGATAACAAATTAAGAGTAATTTTTACAAATCTCTACTGTAAACACCAGGGCTCAACTAAAGATTGTTTTCATTAAGGACTCATCTGACAATACATTTCTTAATTGTTTTTCCTGTAATGATAATTAGCAATAATGATTATCAAACCTTACATCAGACTTTTTAATTATTTTGGTTCAGGTCATTCGGGCCATCAGCCTACACCCATGTTGCCTCAAAAGTTCAGTCTCTCCCCCCCTTTGAAAATCAGCATACAAGCAATCAACCTGACAGAATCATCACATTTCCTAAAAGTCTTTCTTCCTTACCAATCATTGGCAAAAACCAAAAAAACCAAAAACAATATTATGTAACTTAGAACAGGGATCAGTCATACAGACACTGTCAGCTGTAGCCACAAGGGTGTGTTTAACAGTGGCTTTCATAATATGCCGATAAAAAAGCCCGGACTATTAGGTACTCACAACTGTGTCATTACTTCACATCCAATGACATCTGGAATGAAAAAGGATGTGATATAGTGAACTTTGTTCTTTGTTGTTGATTGAATGATGGACACAGCTGTTGTCCCACCTCATCCTAGGAGTTGGTGGCCCTACCATAGGCTGTCTCTATGATTCCAGGGCTTGTCTGATTGGCTAGTCTGTCTTTTGTGGTGACTGCAGTTTCCAGGCTCCAGTGATGTAGCGCAGGCGAATGAAAACCACGTCTCGTCCCATCTGCAGCCAGCTCCAAAACGGGACCAGTTTGGACCCTGGCAGAGCAAACGCACATGCATTTATTAAACATATAATGGAGTCTGCTGACATTTAATAGGCCATTCAATAAGTCCATAAGCAAAGACTACATGGGCTTAGGGAAGTAGCTAAATTGGTACTTTCTCAAAATCAACTGGACATGGAAAACAAAAGTGACAAGGCTAAAAGAACAAAATCCTAGAAGAGAATAAAACCTATAAAAATGTGGGCAGAAACACCTCCAAAGTGCAATTAACAAAATGTTAAATAAAGAATAACTAGTGTGAATAAATATTAAATCAGCCAGACACATCTAACAGAGATATTTATAAAACAACAAATACATGGCACAGTGGAAGGACACACATCCTCATGTATACATGAAAAACCTGCCTTCTATTTCAGTCCAGTTGACCGCCACCTCTGCTATGGGGATTTTAAAACACTGGGCAATATACAGGAGCTCCACATCAAATGCCCTGTGAGAACAAAGATAAAAGTGCACAGATGTCTAAATGCATGTTTTACTGCAGCATGTTTTAATGTATTACTAAGTCTGTGGGTTGCTTTTGTTTTATTTATTACTCTATACATAACCACTGTGTGTGTGTATTTGCTATCAGTGTCTTAGTCACTGCCAATGACCAGGCTACGGCCTGCTGCTGTCAGTGCAGATATTAAAGAATGTTGTTTTGTTAATGTCACAAAACAACCCACAGCCATAACACATAAAACCCCCTGCTACACATCTAGCTTATCATGTTATGTTCATATATCATGTTACATATTCACTCAGCTACAGTGTTCAGGCAGTAATGAACCTGTTTCTCATTTTAGCACCATGTGGAAGTTTCTGGTTATAAAATATACCAACATACATTATAACAAAAATGTTGTCTTAAAGGAATACGGTGGTTCCGTAAAATAATGAGAAGGTTTTGTGATGTGAACAGATAATGTGATTTTTTATTTTATTTTATTTATACAGTGAACAGGCTTCTTGTAAAAGTGGAAAACACAATAACATACTATCTATTGTGAAAAGGATCTTGTGGACACAAGAAGATTGTGGCAGCGGCAACATACTACCACACCAAACAACCGTTAAAGTGCCACAATTTCACAAGGTGTACTTGGTGACATGCGAGTCCTTACCATCGCTCTACGTGGAGTGAAGAGAAAGTCTTAAGTGCAGCCTCACGTGTGAAAAGCTTGAAGCCGCACTGCGTGTCCCTGATCCCTCTCACACAAAGGAACCACACCAGGAAGTGAAAGCCATACATAAGGAAAGTACGAAACACAGATCGCTGGGACAGAGACACAGCAGTGGTTACTTAATCGTTAGATGGGTGTAGACAACAATACTCTGGACAAAAGAGACAGATGATTACCTGAGCTACAGACTCTTTCTCTAGGTGAGCTCTGGAACCACAGGAAATTGCCATGTTATCCTAAGGGTACAGAAGGGATTTATAGAAGGGCCACACAATAACTTCTATTGACACACGTGAGACAGAACAACAAAAAAAAACTGAACACCGCCACACCGGTTTAGGGCTGAGGTCATTAAGTCCAGCCTCCACTTTCTCAAAGTCAGAAAACTTTGTGGCTCCATCAGCATCTGCCATGAGAATAACTCTCCCTCTGGAGCTTAGGGTTCCCTTTAAGGGAGACAGAAAAAAGCATGTAAAATCAGCAGGACTTAAACTCCTTAAAGTACTGCATTAGTGCCGCATTCAGACATCCTGTAGTTTGACAGTCTCACCATCCGTACAGCTCCTCCTTTCCCCCTGTTCTTCACCAGGGTCAGGACCCGGACTTTATCTGCACCGTACTTCTTAGTATATCGCAAAGCAACCTGGCAGGACATCACAACAGCATTGACTCACAAAAGTCACCAGCTGCGCAATACTAAAGTTTTTGGGAAGATACTCACAAAGAAGGTTAAACTTATTACCTCTGTGGTTTTGTCTTTGCTGCCATCGTCAACGACAATGACCTCATAGGTAAAGGATGGGTTTTGTTTCTGCAGTAAGGAAACAACAGGGGGGATTTTTTCCACATCAAGCACTTTTTAAGTTGAATGCTGCCATCTACTGTTCCCTTATAGCCAATCCAGGAATAAGATTTTTCTGAGTTTTTCCCTTTCAGAGAATGTTGAAACTATGTCTATTTGTGGTTAATTAAATAAGCCAACTTTTAGATTCGTTTAACTGTGTCCCTTTTATCAATCTACAAGAAAGTTATTATTTAATGTAACACTGCCCATATGAGGCTGAGCACTTACCTGTCTGTTTTCCAAGTACTCCATAGCCTCATCCAACATCACAGGCACTGTAAAGACATACAGCCTATAACCTACTGCAGGTGAACAGTGAACTACCAGCCTGCATGGTGTACAATTCATCACTCAGCACAAGTAAATTGGCCATGTAAGGGCATTAAACTGTTCATGAGGAATTTTAAAGCAGCAAACAAACACAAACTGATAATACAGTATATCCTGTGTCCAATACATTCTGCATGTATCATGCAAATGTGCAGTGTAGGTACCCAGCAGGGTAAACATTAGTTTTCACAGTGTGCTATATCTGCATTCAAGTCAAATGCTGCTTACAGTAACCCCAGCACAATCACTCACTTCGGTGCTCCTCGTTGTAGGCTGGGATCACAACAGAGAGCTCCCTGGAATGAGGATCATGCAGGCTGGGGAAGAGCTTCTTCTCTCCTGTGGTGGTGAGGAAATATTTCTCCTTCTCGTGGCATGTCAGGTTCACCATCCCAGCAGTGGCATGTGCTATTACAAGCATCTGAAAATAGAAAAATAGGAGTGCAGCATAAATCCAATCTCTCCTTTAATTGGAGCATTTGATGCAGGGACATGTTGAGTTTTGCTCCTTGTGTCAATGGTTTGAATGTCTCTTTTATCATAGCCCCCTCTAGTGGCCTAGTGGGTCCTCGCATGGATGTACAGCTTGCATTTAATATAGGTGTGTGGAATCATTAGTTAGTGGGCTGAGTTGAGGGGCAAGTGTGTTGAGATGCACTGATGTATTTTTAATGTATTAGCCCATTTTTATTAAAGGCATTTTATTATCTACCATCGACTTTGAGTGTCTTTACTGGACTGATTTGTGCCATGTCCCAACCATATATATATATGTATATATATACACACACACACACACATACATACATACATACATACATACATACATACATATACACACACACACATACATATATTACTTCCCCTTCAAGAGCACCAGTGGCACTGCCATACATACACACACACACACACACATATTACTTCCCCTTCAAGAGCACCAGTGGCAGTGCCACTTCTTTCATATTATTGGTTTATTCGTGTTTTAAAAAGATGAATGAAAAGCAAGTGTCATTAAATTAAGGGAAATTGTGAGATAAACTACAAGTTCACAGCTTGCCTGATCATAATGGACTGCCCAAGAACTTCTTACACGGAAAAGGCATACAAAGAACCCTTTCTTCAACATTACAGATACAAATCAGTAAGACAAAGTATAACAAATATCTGCCAGCACAATATTAACTTAATAACTACTTACCACAATCAACCCTAGAGCTGCCAATGCGACCAAAGCTTGAAAAATTTCACAGATAAAATCCATTTTCCATTAATCACCCTGCAGCCACTGACGGACCACCAAAGTATCTAGCTAAAAGACTAGCTCGCCTTCTCCTCAATTTTGCCTCGTGTCTTCTAGCCAGGACTCTGATTTCCCGGGATATACAAGAAAATACAAGCTTAGAAGACTGCACAGAAGAAGAAAACAATAAATTATAACACCTAACCGTCCATTACTCTACAGGAAATGAACACAACCAATCACTACTAAACACAACGGCAACGTGGACGTTTCCTCGATACGTCATCAGTTTGAGCCAACAGAGCACCGAGCAGCCCAGTGGCAGCCTGCAGCGACGCCTACTGGACAATGGTGGGAATAACAACATGACACGGGGGATACTGCTGGGTTTTGTGAGGAGGGGAAGCGCTTGTCTGATGATATTGAGTTGATGTCCACAAGCCACAGTCACCGCTTTAATATGGACTGTTTCTTAATTGAAAGTAGTTCCAGTGAAAGCTGTAGATGTGTTCTGTGAATGTGGATTGTTCAGAATAACAATGACGCTGCTTCATGAAAGAGATGTTGCTGTTGAATTTGTCATTTTAAATGCTGTGCAAAAACTAAATTCAGCTCACCTTTGTGAAGGAGATTTATCTTTGAGGCAACTACAGTAGCCATAGAAAATGTGTTGTCATTATTAGACCTACTATCTGTTATCTTACTGGATATTGTTTAAGTGATTAGCATAAGCATAAACTGTATTGCCAAGTATTTAAAAAAAAAATACAAGGAATTTGACTCCAGCTCAATGGTCCCCGATATGCACAACATAAAAACAGAATAAATACATACAAAAATATATATACAAGTTATACAAGAAATTAGTTATCATTTGCATACTTGCAGATGCCACTGCGGTTATCAGGTAGTCAAAGGGAGAATAAACAAAAATTTACATTTTAATTGTGTTTCTCTCTTTGTTTAGAGCTTTAAAGTAATCTCTCACCTCTTTCTTGATCCGGTGTATCCTGTCAGACTTTGTACATTTATGTATACTGCTCAAAAAAATAATGGGAACACAACATAAGACATCCTAGATCTGAATGAATGAAATATTCTTATTAAATACCTTGTTCATTACATAGTTGAATGTCTTATTTTCCCTTGTGTTCCCTTTATTTTTTTTTAGCAGTGTATAAAACAAATTTCATAAAAATAATATATCTTCTCTGTCATGGAATGTGCTCATGTTGTAATATTAATATTCAGTAAGGGGAACAATTACGTTTGCAAATAAGAATCCAATGTCCTGGTGGAAATTAGAAAAATTAAGACATCGCATTTTGTCTCTGGCGTGCTTTCTCATAACGGCTACCGTAGTACGTCCACCAAATTCACGTGGTTAATCAAAACATCATGGCGGCTGGTTTCAAGTAAGATTGTAGAGATGATATATATTCACCGAAACAAAAACGTTTTGTTATATCATCAGTCCTGAACATGCGCATGGGAAAACTTTAACAGCGCATTTAATTATTCGTATAACGTTAAACGATTTATGAATTAACGTTACGGTCACCACAGATGTATGTATTTATGACTATTGCAGTCTCTGTAATCCAATAACAAGTTTCTTACCTTTC
>NW_018128117.1:547295-579970 GCF_001952655.1 Monopterus albus
CAGTGATAAAACACAGAACTTTACCGTAGTGTTCAGTTCAGTCATTCGGGGAGGTTAGTTAGTCCTCGTTAACTTTTCAGGGTGATTATCAGTGCCCACTACATTTGTTGTCCATTACAGCATGAAGCTTTACAGATGCTGTACATTTTATTTTATTTTTTTTACCTTACAATCCGGTCTTGTGTCGAAAAGTGTTAGCAACTCGTTTTACGTAGCCGCCCCCTCAGTGGTTGTGGTTTGGGGAAACATATTTCGACACAACACCGGCGCTGAAGCGTTGGGCTCCGAAAACCGTACCGATAAATGCACAGCAAAGCAGGTGCGGAGCGAAGATGTCACCCAAAAGCTTTTGAAGAGTAACCTCACTGAATGTAAATGTCAAACTGTCGACACCTCTGTCAAAACCTTTTGTCCAGCAGATTTAGTCCATAGCTGACACAAGTGAATGGTAATACATTCCTATTCATTACTAATGTTATTGTCAGCACTCGTATTACATTCAAACATTCTCCTTTCAGAAAGAAAACTGTCGACCTGATGGGCGGGAGCTGTCAGAATTCAGAACCACAACACTAAACATAGGTGAGTGGTTCTTGCAGATTCATATACATTATGTGGTACTGTGTGTTGTTTTTTTGTGGGGGTGAGGTGGGGTTAAAGATACATGGGATCACTTTCTCTCTGTTCAGGGCCCATAACCACAGCTGACGGGTCAGCCCTGGTGAAGGTTGGGAACACCACGGTCATCTGTGGCGTCAAAGCGGTAAATGGTCATTAACACAGCAGTTAAAAATCATTCACTAAATTAAACTGGACCAGGTAAACATATGTTTAATCATATGTTTTGTTCCTTCATCTGTAGGAGCTGGCAAACCCTACAGTGGAGACACCTGGTAAAGGTTACATTGGTCAGTACAGCACAGTAGGAAGGTATCAGGTGCTGCTTTAAAGATCCTATCATTATGTAGCTTGACATAATTAAAATATACATTTAGTAGGCGTTTTTATGTGCATTTACACTGTTAAAGCAGTTATTTCCTTAAAATTAGGTGGTTTACTAGCTGGTGACTTACATTATGTTTGGCAAGGTATAAAAGTCTCAAAAGAAATGACTGACAATTATGTCATTTTTATGACTTTATATTCCATGCAAAAACCTGGCATTTCTGCTTTGTGTGTCTCAACTTGAGTAGATACTGAAAATATTACTTATACTTCATCAGTAAACTGTATGTTGCCCAAAACCAGAAGAAATTCCATCCTATTATCATTTAGTTATTGTGATTTGTGTCTGAGTGGATGTAAATCTATATATGGAATCCTGGAAGAATAATAACACATAGAGCAGCTTCTGGGGATATTAAAAAAAAAAAAAAAAATCTCTCGATCCTTGTTAGTACCCAACGTGGATCTGCCACCTCTGTGCTCATCTCGATTTCGGCCAGGCCCACCAGGAGAGCAGGCACAGGCTGCCAGCCAGTTCATCGCTGATGTAATCGAAAGGTGCAGCGGGCCTTAGTTTTCACTGGGTGGGTGTTCTCTCTCTTATTGCCGTTTGCTGCTTCTACTAACCTACTTTTTTTCTTACATGGGTTTTTCAGCTCTGAAGTGATACAAACAGAGGACCTGTGCATTGAAAGAGGAAAGGTGAACCCAGAATTATGCACATACACTGGTGCTGTTAAATTGTGACTGCTGTAAATCTTGGGCTCACTGGTCCTGACCCTGCTGTTTCTGGTTACAGCTCTGCTGGGTGCTCTACTGTGACATGATATGTCTCGACTATGATGGAAACGTGCTGGATGCTTGTGTCATTGCCCTGCTGGCTGCCCTGAAGAATAGTATGTGTTATGAGTGGTAGCAAAAGAGTTCAGTGCAACTGAAACGCGAAAATCCCCAATTATTTAAGTGTATGCAGTAAATTTTCCAAGTGTTCTTATCTTTACTTATTTTAATATTGCTCCAGTACATACTCTGGCTCATTCACACAACTTTCCTGCCTCCCACTTTTAGTAGTTCATAGCCTTGGTCACTAAGAGATGTATCTGTTTTGTAAGCTTCTTTTTATCAGTATATTAACTTGAATGTTTCACTGCTACCCACAGCTCAGCTCCCAGAGGTCACCATCAACAAAGAGACAAGTGCACCCGAGGTGAATTTAGAAAGAAGACATGGGTTACATATTCACAAACACCCAGTCGGAGCCTCTTTTTGTGTCTTCGATGAGTAAGTAAATGAGTTTCAGTTTGTCTAGCTAGGATGAAAAACTGCATTCGGTATTCACAAGTGTGATCCCGGCCTGCTCTCTGTGCAGCTCTATACTGATCGTGGACCCCACAGCTGAGGAGGAAAGTCTGTCGACCGCTCACCTCACTGTGGTGACAGATGAGGAGGATCGACTCTGCTCTGTACACAAACCAGGTCAGAAACAACAGCCTGTAATGATCGGCTTCTCCCTGTGCAACTTATACTGTGTATGAATCCAGTTTCGTATTGATTACAGAAAGGAAAACTGATTAGGAGCTCTCCATTGTAAACAGTGCAGAGCAGTGCTTAAGAATACAACGGTTACATTTCAGTTCTACAGCTCGCCCAGTTTATCTTGGGATTTCAGGTGTAGTTCAGTCATGGATGGATTTCTGAATGAGCCTACCAGGCACAGGCTCAGGGGCCCCTGAAATGACTGTTAACATAGCTTGTTGGAAAGCCCCCCCAAAAAATAAATGCAAAATGAGTTCAAACAGATGCAAAACAGCTGCAAAGAGATGCAAAATTAGCACAAGGGCATATAAAACATCCTCATAGACAAACCACTTTGTGGTTGTCTGCCTTCGCCAACCACTCAAATAGTAATAGGACAAACATGAGGTCACCGACTTGACCTTTGACCACCAAAATCTCATCAGTTCATCCTTTAGTCCAAGTGGACATTTGTGCCAAATTTAAAGAAATTCCCTCAAACACCACCACTAATAGTCTTGCCCTCTGGCCCAGGTGGAACGTCACTGTCCGGAGAGAAGCTGCAGGAGTGTATCAGCCGAGCAACAGTGCGACAGCGAGAGATTCAGGAACTCATTGACAAAGTCATACATAGCGTGAAGACGGCACATTAAAGACCCTCAGACAAAGCGTTTTATCTAAAAGCT
This sequence comes from Monopterus albus, assembly GCF_001952655.1. Lineage (NCBI taxonomy): Eukaryota > Metazoa > Chordata > Actinopteri > Synbranchiformes > Synbranchidae > Monopterus > Monopterus albus. Next base: position 550,442 of record NW_018128117.1, read on the forward strand.
GTATTTTCCACTGTCAATATATATTCTTTTTTTTTTTAATAACAATAAAACTGCTGACAAAGACTGTTTAAAAAATTATTTCTCGGTGTCCACAAATGTCTCACTCACACACTCGGTTGATGTCTTGTAAGAATACGCACATGGCTCCTGAACTAATTAAAAGGAAACACTTTTTCAAAATGTGTTGTACAAAAGCAGGTACGCTGTCTTGCATGTTGATCTTGAGTCCTTAGTTGAGCCCTGTGCCGGTATCGCAAACAGAAGAAAGACTTCCAACACACTGAGAGGTAGGCGCTGCCCCCAGGCACTAGTCTAAGATCAGATTTGCATTTTCACATGTAATGGTTAGGTCTATATGTAGGATTTGGTGTCAAGTAAGCTCAACTGGTATCCGTGCTTAAAGGGCAGTTTCTACTGGGGTCCACCAAACAGAGGGAAGAGGATCAGACAGGCTCATGAGTAATCGTCTGAGAATGTGCATTCATGATCCTCTCAGTCCACGAGGCCTCCTTTAAAAAAAAGTCTTCCTGAAGGAGCGATTTGTTATTTTGGAAGCCCGCTACCTATGAGAACCATCTTCTGTAGCATTTCAAAAAATATCACTAAGGTTCTTTATGTGTAGGGCTTCCTGATCTAAAAAACCCTGTCCTTGATGGTGGAGACAGTTTTGGTTCCCCAAAACCTCTGACAACCATTCCACACAAATTTGTCAGCTAGAAAAAGACAAACAGAAAAGTCTTTTTTTGTCTGCAGTCACTATAGAGAGGCAGACAAAGAGCACAGTATGAATCATTCCCATCCTTGTGTAGCAGCGGGAAGAGTTCTTAGTGTGACTTTAGTCTGTCATGACTTAGGGAGGGGCTGTGGCGTGCTCCTCTTCCTCTTACTTCTTGGTTGACTGGCGATATGTTGCCGTGGCGCTCCCCCCTGAGGAGGTGCTGCTCCCATAGCCATTTGGTGCTGCAAGAATTGCAACTGTCCAGAGAGACAGACGAAAAGTGAAAATATCAGAAGCATTTTCAGTTAAGTTACAACAAGCAACATAATGCGTGTTTTGTCAGTGGATCTAAGATATATCTAAGCATCTGCAGCACAGTTAAAAACATTCTCTGGCACCAGTGTTGAGCAGACTCCCTCATTGAAACTGGAACCAAATGATATCTTAGATTACCGGCAGGATACGTAGTGTCATAGATATCTATACTGTGTGTGGCATGGGTTAGTGAAGCTGAACTAAAGCCTGGTACAAGAGGAGTGCACGGAGAAACACAGAGGAGAGGTGAATGGGTTGTAGAGGGGAGGGAGAAGAAGGAAGAGATACAGATTAGGGGCGGGTTGGGATGCGTTGGGGAGTGAGGCAGGATACAGTCAAGCAGCACCAGTGGTGTTCTGGAGACAAAAATTATTGGCTGTGGCAACAACAGACATGCAGCTTAGGACCCGTGCTTTCTGCTTGAAGTCAGCAACTTCAACTGGGAAAAGAAAAAATAAAAATCTAACACAATAAACTTCATGCTTACAGTGTAGCATCCTACTATCTCTAATCTGTCATGATGCGGTCAGCAACATGTCAACAGTATGTACCCAATCACAATATTTCAGATCCTGTCGCTAAGTGCTTTCTAAGAACATGCCTCCCACTTTGACACGCTGTTAGTTTCTGCCATCGGAAGTGCCACAAGCTCTAGTGTGTTGGCTGGTGGGAGTACTTGGACTGCCGTGAGCTATGTCAAACAACATATTAACCAAACACAACACAAGATGGAGTAAATGGTGTAGCTCTACAACAAAGACAAAAATAAATCCAAAGGAGAACTTTGATGAAAATCAGATCTGCAGGCTGCAACTATTCGTTCCAAGTCGAAAGATTTTTTTTTTTAATTGTACAGTCAGGGAAAAAATGATTTGAACCCCAGCTGATTTTGTAAGTTTGCCCACTAACAAAGAAATGATCAGTCTGCAATGTCAATGGTAGGTTTAGTGTGTTACCAACTGTTTTTTTGGTGACTATGGTCCCAGCTGCCTTGAGATCATTGACAAGTTCCTCCTGAGTAGTTCTGGGCTGATTCCTCACCGTTCTCATTATCATTGAAACTCCACGAGGTGAGATCGTGCATGGAGCTCCAGACCGAGGGAGATTGGCAGTTAATTTATGTTTCTTCCATTTGCGAATAATCGCATCAACTGTTGTCACCTTCTCACCCAGCTGCTTGGCGATGGTCTTGTAGCCCATTCCAGCCTTGTGTAGGTCCACAATCTTGTCCCTGACATCCTTGGAAAGCTCTTTGGTCTTGGCCATGGTGAAGAGTTTGGAATCTGGATTGATTGATTGCTTCTGTGGACAGGTCTCTTTTATACAGGTAACGAGCTGAGAGGGCTCCCAATGTCAGCTCGTTACCTGTATAAAATACACCTGGGAGCCAGAGATCTCGCTGACTGATAGGGGATCAAATACTTATTTCATTCATGAAAATGCAAATTAATGTATAACTTTTTTTGTAATGCATTTTTCTGGATGTTTTTGTTATTGTTGTGTCTCTCACTGTTCACATAAACGTACCATTGACATTGTAGACTGATCATTTCTTTGTTAGTGGACAAACTTACAAAATCAGCTGGGGTTCAAATCATTTTTTCCCTGACTGTATATAAAAAGCATATTTAAGAAAACAGTGAACTTATAAGCTAAAATGCTTTTATTAGTCTCACATCAGTGGTTATGTCTATTTTTTTCAAATGTTCAAAGCCCTAACAATTCAGATTGTTAGAGGTGGCGAATGTATATTGTGTGACATATAGTTCACAATTGTTTGCAAAGTGTTTTTAACATCCATTTAAATTTTACCCAGGTCTGATGAAATATACCAATGAAAGATTAAGAAACTTTTTTTTAGACTGGCAAAGCATAAAGCTGATTTACCTAGTTCCTAGTGTAGGACAACATACGCCTGCCTGCTATGCGAAGGCATGGAGAGTTGGCTGATGAATCTAGACTCAGTGTTTGGCTTCTACAAACGTGTATATGTGTATATAGATGTTTAATTAAAGTTGCTGTATTACTTGGACCTGTGGCTGGTGCTGCTGCTGAAGCCTTGGAGAAGGCAGCGGGGGCCCAGACCCGTCCAGCCCACAGCCCAACTGGGACAGCACTAAGGGTGGAGGATGGAGAGAGGGTGCCCCACAGGGAACGATGTGATGGCAAGAGGGAGAGAAGCAAAAGAAGGAACAGAATAAAGTATGAAGAGAGAAAAGGCACAAGGGGGACATTAATGAGGGTGAGGGGCAAGGTGGTGAGGAAGCGGTCAGGTGACAATAACCACATGCAGGAAAAGACATGAAATGAAAGAAAGAGACAAAAGAAGGAACATTGCAGGGGAGGCCAGCAGCACAGGTAAATGACCGTGTGCATGAAGAATTTTAAGTGGATTATGGACAAATAGTAAGAAAGGGGTGAACCAGAAAAGTGGGAGTGAGTAGGACAAGTAGAGAAGGAGGACAGGAAGACAGTGCAAGAGGAAAAAACATAAGGGTGGGGGCAAAAAAATAACAGAAAAAGAAAATGTAGCAGAGAAGAAGGGGAAGTTGAGTCTCTCCTGTCAGATGTTACATGCTCCATTGAGAGCAACAAAGGCTAACGTCAGTAAAATTATCATGTTTAGTTACAATGAGTCCTATGTACAGTTATGATAATGAATACATTAGTAAATCTTATCTTATTAGTACTAGTTAGTGCTTCTTTTGAAACAGGTTAAGGGACTGCATGAAAAGAAATGTTTTAAGAGAAACTTTTGTGGGTTGCATTTGTGTCTGTGTGTTTATGTGGGTCATACCTGTTGCCTGTGGAGACATGAAGCCTCCGACTCCCAGGTTAATGACCGCTGTTTGCTGGTTTCCTAAATTTTGATCTGACCCCTGGTCACCCTGCAAAGAAAGTCAACAGTGAGGCCATCACACACAATCACTGGCATCACAAAAATCACTGGACTACATACACAGCTGTCATCAAGTCATTCTATAGCCTTTTTACTGTGACTCAGGTCTACACTTCACCTTGCTCACCCAAGCACATTCAAAGTCTTGTTCTATAGCCACATTTGTCAATAGACGCCATACCCCAACTTTATTAGGAGCAGCTTCCTTTTAGCAACTCTGACACACAGCCCAGTGGTTTTGGCTCAGTTATCACTTCCTTAAAATATTAAGTTGTCTGCATGTGCTTGTTTTGTGTTTGCATGTAAATGTGACTGTGTCTCACCGTCTCCCCCTGCTGCTGAGGACTGGAGGTGGCCGACTGACTCTGCTGTGGGGAGAACTGGGGCAGCTGTGGCTGCTGCAGAGAGTTAAAGATGAGAGGACCAGTGGGGAGCTGGAAATGTAACACACAAACACACGCACACCAACAAACAAAGCAGGGGGTGTGACAGACAGGGAGATGAAGATAAAGGAAGGGTTGGCGAAGGAGACAGGAGAGGCATAGGGAAAAGAATGGTGCACATGTAAGCACAAAGGGTCAAGAGCAGGGGGAAATGGGAGAATTAACAAAGTAATCAATCAGCACAGGGTAACTAGTCACTATCGGAATATCAAAACTATAAAGTTACTATAAGGGGAGTGGTATAAGATCTTCAGCTGTGCCTGTGATCAGATTATCCCCTTGTTTGCACTATTCCTTGACCTCCCCCAGCAAAGGCCTTTCTACTGAGACTCTTTGCATCTCAAGAGGTAAAAGGTGGCACTAATTATGTGAGGATGATGTTGTCAGTTCCACTTAGGTCACCACATACAGAAGATGTAAGCCCCAGTGGTACAACATACTGGGTGTTCACTGCATGGGATATGCAGTGAGGTGCAGGAAAAGGAAGTGTGAGGAAATTAAGATGTGTGGATGATTCACACTCAGCTCGCCACTGTTCCAGGTTGGTAACAGGCTCAGGATTAGGCCTCTATGTCAAGTGCATGCTACTAAGTAAAGACTAACAGGCCATACCTGCAGCAGGTTTAGTGGTCTCAACCCAGCACTGCTGTTCAGGCCAAAAGGACTCCCTAGAACGCAAATCAGAGTATTTACCACATTTTCTGTGAAAGTCTTCATTACACCTATAACTTCGGTTGCACACCTAACTAGTTAATGAAGGTTAGGGTTCTATTTTAATTGCTTCTGCTGAAAAATCTTACCGGTCTGTGCTGCAGACTGCATGGTAGGCATGAGGCTTCCAGATGGCAGGATTCCACTCAGGTTAAAACCTGGCCCCAGCATGGGGTTGGAGCCACTCATCAAGGTCTGAGGACTGCTACACAAATGGAACAGGATCGTCATGAAAAGTGACAGTGTATAGCAAGTGGCAGTGTGGTGTCAAAGACTTTATACAGTCTTACCAGACGGAGCTGACCACATTGATGAAATTGAGCCCTGCAGTATTGGCCATGACCTGTGACGAGGTGGTTCCCGTGGTGATGGATGTACCCATGGTGGGCAGGGGAATGGTCATGACGGGCAGGGGCTGGCTTAGAGCCAGCTGTTGCTGAGCAAAAGGTGTGAGGAGGGCGGGCTGCGACTGGCTCTGCACCATAGAAGGGTCTGAAGGGGTAGGGGTCACTGAGAGAGGAGCAGTGAGGGAGTCAGTGGGGTGAGGGGTCGAGCACGGCGTGTTGGTGGGTGTTGGTGTGGATGGCTTGGGGGTCCCCGATCCTTAAGGAGTAGTGGAGGATAAGTCAAAACAATTGAAAGGATAGAGTGCAAGTGATATCCAAACATTTTTTTAAGAAAGAGTTATATTACTATGATGACCTGCATAGCGACTGGTTTTAGTTAAAATACATATTTCCCCAGAGAAAAGTGTCTATGATGCAAAACTCTGTGTGCTTGTCAAGTTCCAGATATACCCCTGTATTTTAAATTTTTTTCCATATTTTTATGATGATTTTCATTGGAAAAATTCCAGATCTGGAAAATTTGGGATCTTATTTTCACAACCAATGAAAACAGGCAGGCCAGCAGTTGGTCAGAATCAGCTGTACTCACTCTGTGTGGAACCCACAGGGGACTGGGAGGCAGGTGAGAGCAGCCCCACCTGGCCCAGCTCCATGGAGTGCTTCCTGTTCAGAGACTGGCTTTTGACTGGAGGGGGTGTAGGACACTTGAGTAGACCACTGGTGGCTTGTGAACTATATAGATTACCTGATGAAAAAAGAAAAGATTTTTTTGTCCTCTTTGCATTACCAGGGAGTATAACAACAGTTCTGGTTCGACTCCTGTTAAGAGGGAATTTGCACTTATCTAACTTGTTTTGTATTTAAGAACGTCATAGGCTCATGTAAGTTAGTGTATGTGCCTTTTATGCTCCACACCTGACTAAGGTTGGAGGGTCGGTCCTTCTCCTGTAACACCTGACCGCAGTACTACCCAGTAGCGGAAAAACTAGCCATGAAAGGAAAAAATCCACCTCCGACAATACTATGATGCTAGAGCTAATAAATCTATGATGATGATGATGATGCAGTTCAGATATTTGTTACCATTTAAGGTTTGCTCACACCCTTTTCCGACCAACCTGTCTTCCTTGTTTTGGATTCCTATTTTCTACAATTTCCAGAAGTTCTTTCCTCTAACCCCATGAGACAGAGTGCGATTTTGTACTTGCTGCAGTGAAAGCAGTACTACAGATAGCAACAGGGAAGATTATTACATAAATTATGCTCTTTTCTTGTCTTTCTGAATCTGTCTTCTACCACACTGCTCTCAGAAACTGTGATGGGCCACCACCACGTTTGCACTTTATCTCTGTCAGAAGCAGCAGACGTACCTGAGGAGCTGCTGCCTGATCCCAGAGGCAGTTTGATGGGAGGGGGTCGGTGCTTCACCCCTTTTCCCAACACAGACATCTGGACCAATGGAGAAATACCATCACCCTGAAGATTGACATTTAAGCCAGTTGATTAGCCTGAGTACACCACAAAAACAATTTTCTCACTAGTGGCTGCAGCATAGTCAGAGTGCTCATTAGGCTCAATATACTTCAAAAATTAAAATGTTGAGGTGTCAAATTCTATGCAAAAAGTCTGAGCAAGTTCCACAAACCTGGAGCAACTCAAACCTTTTCTGCATCTAAGCAAAGCAGTGCCTACCTCATCTTTGTTGGGGGAGGGTGGCCCCTGTCCCACATTGCCTGAGTTATGGGACATTTTGACCTGACACTTCACATCTCTCTCATACACTCCTTTGTACTGAGTAAGAAACCTATGAAACAAACATAACACAATATTTATGCCCTGTTCTCCAACGGTAGATCCCTCAAACTGGCATATTTGACAAAAGCAGCCTCTAAACAAAAGAAAAGAGGTGACTCACCGGTCTGCATCTATCTTTGAGCCTATGAGGAAGCTGTGAATGAGAGAGAAGAGACAAAGATGAATGAGTTCACGGTGGCATTTCAAACTTTGTGACGTATACTGAATTGGCCTCACACACTGTTCTTACGGGGGATGTATGAGCTTCAGGTCTGTGCCGTTGTCCTCTGTTTTTGGTTCTTTAGCGCAGTAGATCTTCCCGTACACCAGCGGGTCTCCCATTGACTGGAAGATAGAAACCTTGGTCCTCTGTGCTTGGCCCCCCACCTCACACTCAAATGTGTAGTCATCTACAACTTCCTGTGTAAAGAAAGCAAAGACAACTAAATAAAAGGGGTTTGCATGACATGCAGAGTGGAGCTCAGTAGTGTCTGTAACCAAACTTTTCAGCAGACCAGCAAGATGTTCGCTTTCATAAGGGATGAGGGATGTTACAAAAATGTGAAGCAGGACAGTTTGTGGAAAAAAGCAACGTCCCTGGTGTAGTCTGTCTGCAGGCCAGCATGATTTTTTGTTCTCCCTCAACAGCAGCAGCATATGTGTAATTCAGAAATGCTCCATGTTTACAGTAGTTTTGAGGTGAAGCACAACAGTATTAATGGTTTACGCTATTAAACAATGTTTTTCCTCTGCTCACACATTTTCTCATAATTATAAAACAAAAGCATTTTGTCATTTTGCAAATTGCAGGGTGTTAACAAAGTCAACTCTGATTTTGTTTTCAATAGAGCATTATAGATTACGCACAACCACTTGCTGCTTATTTCTGAGCCTAAACCGTAGTGATCTGTACCCTTCATAAAATGTTAATACTGCGGTCACACTTACCTCAGCAGGCCAAATCACAGTAGTGGGCTGAGAGTTCTCCAGCTGCAGGGATTTCTCGACCACAGCGTACTTTTCCACCTGGAGCAACACAAACAAATCCATCTGGTTTTAAATGCTCTATATTATAACTGCCAGACTATGAGTTGAGTGGATTTTAAGTGGTGCTGGGGCAAGTGTTTAAGTGTCAGTGTTTTAGTGGAACACTTACATCGATTTCCTTCGGTACAGATAGCTGGCAGTTGCTCTGCTTCCACATGTCAACACACTGCAAGTGATGACAGATGAGACAGCAGCAGAGACAAACAAAAAGAGGTACAAGCAAAAAGTGAGAGAGCACTATGAGCGTACACACAGACTTGTGCTGAGGTCAACTTGCTTTCACCTGTTGTTTTAGCAACTTTAACGTATCTAGAACATAGTTTTAAAAACACAACATGGTAACACACTGGAAGCAACATTTTTTAAGTTTCTTTAAAATGTCTAACTGTCATGAGGCACAGACAGGTGGGTGGACAAACTGGTAAACACTTTACTAGGGCTGGCCCGAATATCCGACTATTCGGATATTCTTTCGTTGGGTAGGTAATCAGTTTTCAGTTTTAGTATTTGGATAGTCGAGACGCCGCCCTCTGCTGCTGCCGCCACACAGTGACACCTACAATCTAGTTAGCAAAGCTCTGTGTGGAAATCGTTCAGGTTGCAGCTTCTGCTGATGGTCGCTGTTTCTGGTTAAAATGACACCCAGCTTTTTGTTTTGTTTTTAACCCAAAATACTGCCAGATGGGCAAAGAGGTCATTTTTGCTGCAGGACAACGTCAGCCAATTAACCCCCACTGCCCCACCCACTCTCGGCGAATCTTCAAATATTCAACGACTGTTACCGCCAAATATCTGGAGCCCAAAAACTGCCATTCAGAACAGCCCTAAACTTTTCATCATGTAGGAGAGGGTCTATTAAATGGTAAACAGCTTCAATGAACTTCATCAAATCTGTGTGTTTACAGAGTAGACAGGCTTACGTTTCCAATCTTTGAGATCTTCAGGTCTATGACGGGGGCAGGCTTTCTCTCCTTCCTCCTCTGTAGATAGTCGTAGAGTCGTAGCTGTGGTGGCAAGGGCAGGTGGGACAGCTCCTGCTGCCTGTTCAGCGCCGCACGAGAATGTCTCTTAAAACACCTATGATGCAAACAAACAAGAAAGTTGTCCCTTAAAACAATCAAGGCTTCTGCTTCATTCACTGACCATTTCTTCTCACAGAGCTTCTATTTTCATGCCTTCTACATTTCTGTCATGACCACATTCAAAGCATGACCGTATTCAGTACCGTTTCATGGAGCGAGTGTTCATTTTCTGTTTGTTGTACAGCAGGCGGTTGGCTGCGCAAGTGACAGAAATGGAGGGGTCCAGGCACAGAGGTTCAGCTGTGGCCAAAATCAACTGACTCTCCAGCTGTAATTTGTCATCCTAAAGCAAAGAGCACAGATGCTACACATGACACCTGTGAAATAGGTTGATGCTAAAATGATTCAAGGCACACAAGGAAGGACTGCCCACTACTATGGGAAAGAAGCTGTCCTTTAGGTGAGGCAGTGGAGATGCTGGGAATTGGAATTTGTTAAAGAAAAATACAATATATACAGAAATGTTTTGTGCTGTGTTGTTTGATGTGGGTGAACTGATAAAGCGTTGATTGGTAGTGACGTGTCAGGCGGAGCAGGGTTTGACACATGACATGACACTACCTGTGTCCACTTGTGGTGGTCACTGGTCATGGCATGGACATCACAGATGAGAGTCTGTGGGGCAAAAACAGATATAAACAAGATAGCTTTTTGTAGGCGATTATTTTTCACTCAGTCCAGGTCAAACTTATACTTGCTCAGATATTTTTTTTTTTTTGAGTATCAGTTATACAGTTTGTATTGATCAATGTGAAAGAGGCTTTCAACACATTCTCCTAGTTTACCTGCATGGTTGGCCGCAGCAGGATGTGTCTGCTCTGATAGGTGGGCATCTTGGTGTTTCCAGATTGCCTGTAGTCTCTTACCTCTACTATTACACAGCCACAGTAGAAGATGTTAACCTGAGACACAATACACACAGCAGCCAACAATGAGCACAAAAAGGGCAATTACTAAGCAAAAAGCAACAAGAAACTATTACTGGATGTTAAGAACTGAAACCTCATGTAGTCCTGCTCTCTTTAGACATTTAAAACATAAATATGAACCATGCACAAAGTCTTAAAGGTTACACTACTGCAACCTGACATTCAAATGGCATCTACTTACATTTAGTGTGGAAACAACTCAAAATCTACTAAATGGCCATATGTACAGTACATGTGCAGACATGCATACAGACCTGTGATTTTTCTAACAGATCCACCAGAATAGGAGGCAACTCCTCAGCGTCCAGGTACTCCAGCAGTTCTCCTTCTTCATATGGCAGACGAATTGTTTCAGAATCTAATAAGCAACATAAGCATGGATATTGCAGATGAGATTATTGTACTAAACAGATTAGAAAACTAATGGGTGGGCTTGGATAATTGCTTAATTCACTTCTCTTACCAGATCCATTTTTGCCCCTGAGCATTAAAGAATAGCCTTCATTCCCAGGGTACAAGTTGACCACCAGACATGATACAGACTCCTGAGACACCAGCTTCTCCAGCAGATTCACATTTCTCCTCAAATTCTCCAGAAAGACAAACAAAACACATAACTGACTACTCTGCCACATTAGCAACAAAAATCTCCCAGGTTACATCCCATGCTAATTCCATGTGAGAAAAAAAGTTTTTATTGCTTCTGACCCACATTTACCCCGGACTAAAGCTGCATAGGTGTATAAAGTAGTAGTTTAATATGCATTTATAACAGAAAACTTAAGAACTACTACTTTATCATATATATATATGATACAAAGTCCCATGTTTAAACACCACATTTACCAATCATTCTGACTGCATTACTTCACAAATAACAAATACATTTAGACATTTTTAATTGCTTAGTGCAAACAAAACAGGAGCTAACTTTGATAGTCCACTCTAGACATGAGTTAGAAAAAGACATACTCTAAAAAGTGTAGTGTTGCAAAAGTAGTTTGATCACTTATATGTAAATTCTCACTTCTATTCTTTTAATACATTGTCATGCAGTTTACAGATAACCTGTGCGGTGGTCATTTTCCATTGAATGTTTAGAAGCAGTAATGCTTAAAAGTAAAATGACAGTTCCATGTATGGTGATGTTTCTTTCCTACTGCTCTTTGCTTTACTTTCAGGCTCCTAGAACTTGTGTGTCAAAAGTACAAACTCAGCTGTGGGAGATGTTTGTGTTGCTATGGAGCAAAGTATGATTTCCTTGCAAGGTGTTAGGACATGAGTGTGAACTCTTTTCCTCTTTTGTATAAACTTCTTATCTTCCAGTCTGGAAAGTGATTATAAATATACACAGACACTGTCTGATTTTTTGAGTTTTCAACTGAGACTGTACTGTCTAACACTCTGTACTGTCTACTGTGGTCATTTGTATACTCCTCTTTGCAAAGAATAAAAGATTCAAATACAAATCCTCTTCTCCAAACTTCATGTTTTTTACTTTTCAATTCTCATCCTTAACATTTGTAGAAACGTTTCTACAACACCCGTGAAAGCATCCACAGAAACCACAGTTAAAAAAAAACTAACAAAACAAATTTTTACCACTCATTTCCTACAGACTAGAATGAACAAGGTTTGAAAGTATAACTGAGTCAAAATACAAAATACCAACCTTTAACTCTGGCTCTTTCTCACATTCCTCTATGTACAGCTCATACAGCTTCTGATACAAACTTTTCCTCCCACCGGATGAAACTCTTCTTCTGGTTGGCCGTTGTCGAGCACTTTCAGCAATGTACTGAATAACAGATAATACATTATATTAATGAAAGTTGGGGCGGATAATGTCTGACTATGGTCAGAGCATATTATATTCAATAGGTGTACAGAACTGTGAAACCACACTATTAGCTTCCCTTTCTACAAAAACACAAATGCACAAGACTGAAATAAGGGCTTTTACCTCGGCTCGATCCAATGCATATTCCAAAACCTGTTGCTGAGGGTAATAAAAGTAAAATGAAACACAGATTAGTCACAATGAGAACTGCCAAGTGGTGGGAAGAAACTGTGCCAATAGTGGTGGAATATTTTATTTGCTATATAAACATAACTCTGGATGTCCTCTAAATATGTGGAGGTAAACGACCTGAAAGAGGTGAAACTTACCATTGTGGTCCACCGCCAGCTGCAAGGCAAGTGATGCTGTCTTGTCTGCCCCACACTGTCACCTTCCTATGGGGACCATTCACACCCTGCACAGTCACGCAGCAGACGTATTGCACGTAGCACGACCAAACAAAAACAGACAGTAGATAAATAAACACAGGCACACAGACTCTGTGTGCATGGTGGGCTGCCAAGGAGCATTGCTGGCACTTATTCAGATGCCACTCATATACAGCTATGCATACTGACGTGACAAACTGTTTCATCTAAGTTGTTTTATCCCTTGCTTATAATGTAAACGCTTCAGCAAAGTAAATACATGCACAGTACGTCTCACAGTCGATAAAACTGTGTAGCTAGGTTTAGTGAACTCTGATATCTGTGAGTCCAGTGAAGTCAGTAGCTGAATAGCAACAAGCTCGCTGATGCCTAACGGCTGAGGCTAACGTGGCTAACGTTAGCATGCTAGCCCGTTCCTAGTGGAGATGTAAGTTACCAGCTACGCTAACGATGTTACGTCGTCTGAGACACAAAGCAATAAAGCAAGGTCAATCTCAACCAACAGGATGGACTTGCCTTCTAGATTGCATAGCGATCGACTGTAGTTCCAATGCAAGAAAACGAAATGAAATTGAAATTTCAGTATCTTCATTGAAAAAAAGTCGGAGCAGCAGCCATTTTCTTCCAGTGTGACAACAACAGCTAAACTTCCGGTTTGAGCAGCGGTGGGAGGAACTATACTAAGTGGCTCCTGTACAACGGGGGCTTCAAACAGAGGCTACCTGTTAAGTGGAGATTACTTTCCATTAACGTTACACTGTCTGTAACGTGTGGGATAAGCTACAGATGTGTGCAGAAGTTTGGGCGCCTTGAACAATCTGCATATTTTCTTGATTTTTGAAGTGAAAAGAAGCGGTCTAAATGCGCATCATCCTGACATTAAAGGCAAAGTTTCAAATGTTAATGCACTTTTAGCTAACCTACTTTTTATTTCCTGAACTTAAAAAAGAGGAATGAAAAGAATGAAGGTGGCAAAAGAATGGATGGGAGTAGAAAAGTAAGGGTGGTGCCATAGCTGTTGCTACATTATGCTACTTTGTGTCCATTATGTGGACAAAGAATTATGTTATTGAAAATCTGGCAAATGTGTATATTTGCAACTGTTGTTAATTATGAAGCAAATATTCAGGGATATATATGTTTGTGCTCATTTTAAAGAAGATAAAAGATGATTAAAACTTTTCACTTATAACATCATCTTATAGCATAATGATCCCATAACTGTACAGTAGGGGGAAGAGCAGGATAACAAGTTCATTCAGCTGGGTTCTACACTGGAGCAGTCCAACAACAGTAACATAAAGGCAAAGTGGAATCAGAAATATCAAATATATTATAGAGGTTAGAAAAGCTGTGTCTGTATAATGTAAGACAAATGTTTACAGCAGTTATAGGAACATAATCTTGGAATATCTCTATAAAGGTGCATATTTAATATCCAGAGAGTCAGTGAATCAGTTTTACAGGTCTAGATGATATAAAAGTCAGGATACCCTTTTACAGTCTGACCTGTTGTACGTTTCCTTTAGATGTTACTCAAAAACTGATCTCATTAAACTTGTCAGAATTTTACTTTTGATCAAGCACTGTGATTTCAGTTCCTCAGAACCAAACATAAAACTCTTTGAATGTGTTTAGAAACTTGCCAATGAAAGCTTTGTGATGCTATTTAAACAGGTTAATTTGACAGGAAAGCTTCAGTGAACAGCTTGTTATTTCTTCTTTCTGTCTTGAAAAGTGTTCTTTCAACATCAACGTCTCAACAGTAAAAGCAGTTCATTGATGATCGCAGAAAGGTTCTGGGTGGGGTTCAGTTAGGACTGGTCCTCACCTGCTTCACACACACACACACACAAACAGATTATTTTTGTCAAGTGCTGAAAGTCCACATACATGACAGGGCTTGCTTTGGGGTCAGCGATAGTTCAAAAAGTAAGCTTTCATCTGTGTGAAATTCTTCTTATAGGAATGTTTCTTTATTGACTCCAGTTCCAACATTTGCTTTATTAAGTGATTAACTGACCAAAAATTAGGCATCACTGGTTTTAATCAGAGCTGTTGGACAGGGATAAAAAAAATCAAATGGATGGGTAATCAAATGTATATAAATAAATAAAAAGAGTAAAGACAAGTAAGATTAATATTGGCCGTACCATCTCTGGAGCTTCTTACTCTGACTGGTTTGTATTCAGGACATGACCAAAGACCCAAGCTATGGTGCTGAACTGGCATACACCCTCCAAATAATTCATTCTTTATATCCTCAACAGTAAAGACAGTGCTTGGTTGGAACTTGGACAGTATATGCATATAATACTGAACAGCTGGACATTCTATTGAAAACCTTAATGAAGAAAGACATAAAATTATGTGAGACTAAAATGTATGGCAGTATTCCAGAGAAACATGGCATGTGCATAGACATCCTGGATTTAAACCATGTGATAGTATTTTAGCTTCATGGTTTGTACAATAAGCTGAGTCAAATAAACCCCCCAAAGTTACTGCAGGCACATTTGTTATGAATACAATATGAGGAGTGAGGTAATGGGTCTGTGTGTTGAATGGTGATGAAGCTGCTCTGGATAAATTAACATAATGATGAAAACATCAGTATGTCTAGAAAGCTGCTCTCAGATCAAGGCAATGTGTGGGAATGTTTTTTGTACTGATATGTTTCTTCTGACAAATTAAAAATGACAGTTTAATTATTAAAACTCTTTTTTTATTGTAGCCATGTGGTGAACTGTTCAGGATTTAAGAATTTTGAGTAAACTTGTCCCCAGCTTAGGCTCTGCGATCTGTTATTCCGCTCATCCAAGATGCACACCAGGAAGGCAGAGGAGGCAAGTGGCTAGTACTTACTTTCTGGAATAACTATGTAAGCAGCATTTTGATAGTACTGTACACAGCTCTTGGTTTTCATAAGTTCAACCAGAGTCAAGACCTCATGTATAGATAGGGACTACAGAAAATCTATGTAGTGCTCATTCAAATAGGTTTTCTAGGTGGTCCTTTATACTTCTCAACCTGCTTACATTTGCTTCTGCTTAGTCATAAAAATATGTGTTTAAAATCTTAATACCCAAAACAACAAAAAACTACATTGTTAACAATAACATAGATTAGTAATGATGAGAAAACCTGAAGGGAAAAAAGAATCAGATGTCTTTCCAAAATCCTAACATGTGGCAGGTTTGTTAGCATAAGCAAGTGGCAGGCTTTCAAATTCGAAATGTGTTGAGGCATGATTGATCACTCACTATCAAAAAAAGCCTCTCACTGTAACAGCCCGGAGGAATGTTATCCAGATGTGCTCATTATTTTGATGTGTTTCCGTTTTTCCAGTCCAGGGTGCACTGGGAGTGAAACAAACATGCACACACTGTGAAAAGAAAGGGCGGAGGGAGATGACATAAATGAGACATTAGAATAGGTCGGTGGTTCATGAAATATAGCAAGGTGTGTGACTGTGTGACACACACCCTGTGTCACGCATGTGTTTAGCGGAAATGGGACAAAACAAATTCCTCACACAGTATTACAACCAAATGGCGTAATTTTAATATACTGCACCTGCATCTACTTTTATTCTTCTTCTCTCTAGTCTTTAGTCTCTCTTCTTCATACCTATCTCACTTTGATGGATGTGGCACCTGTGGGAGAAAAAACTTTTCCATCTCAGTCTGTTTATTCCATTTAATGAAGAGATGAGGGCCACAGCTGTGTGGGACTTAACAACATCAACCTCAGCCCAAATGACAAGATGTCATGATTTTCCAGTTTAAAGGCAGATTTTTAGATGAAACCATTTTCTAGAGGATGTAACATTTGGTGCAAAATTACAGGAGCTAAAAATTTACAATGAGGCATAAATCCATTTGTATTTACTGACCATTTTATACATTTGTTCTTAATGTAACTAAATGGAAACAAGGTGATGAACAAGTGGAAATGAATGAGAAACAATTTAATTGTAAGAGTCAAATGATACAAATAGTTTCTATTTATATTTTATTTAAGCAAATGACATTACACCTCCTGAACACAGCTCACACATTACATATAAATCAAAACAGTCAGTCTTGAAGACACACACACTTCAGTGACCCACTGAAATTGTCCTCATTCAGTGAGTTTTTTAATATCAAGGAGAAATTGTGCAGCACAAGTTAGAAGTGTCATATTATTTATAGGCCTATCTCTAAAAGTGATAATGTCTCTCACTACCTGAATGCGGCTTCGGAGAGAAAGAGTAACTGGTCAATGGTGTATCCATAGGTAAAAAAGCACAACTTGTATATTATTACTTAATGTTTGTGGGAAAAACTAAGATCTCTGTGGTTCTGAGGGCCATCATTTACTAATTTATAGGGTCCAGTTGTGGTCCTGAGGGGATTAAAGTTGCATATCTGAAGGCTGCATACTCTGCACTTCTGACTCAGCTATTGTTCCAAACAATGAACTGGTCTGTCGTGTCGTATAGGATTACAGCGCTGAAGAAAAATCTTATGATTTCACATGGGAGAAGAGTAATACACCAACAGACAGTTGGCTAGCAGCTGCAGTAAGATAAATGGCCTTCTCTTTATGTGTCTGGTTGTAATGAAGCCTGTATCATGTATTCGTGGTTTGAAAAGCTAAACAGCAGCACTTTAGGTTGACACTGTCTAACTTGATTTTACATTCATTATTTATTATATTATATATGGTGATACTCTATATTTGAAACTGTGTATTTAAGCAGTTATTTGAGGACTCAGAGAAAGTTATGTAATGTAATAATGAAATCAAGCAGTCAGTTTTCTAAAGGCTTCCCTGTGTTTTTATTCAAAGGCCTTTGTTCTTGTGGCATTTTCCTAAACACATACAACACACAGAAATTCCTGCAAATAATTTCCAGTGGGAAACATGCTGTCTTCACTGAAAGAACACAGTATTTTTCAGGACTTATAGAGAGCTCTGTCATGTCATCCTCAGGTGGACATTTGTGCAAAATTTGAATAAATTCACTACAATGGGATTGATGTGAGGTCACAGTGAACTTGACCTTTGACCTCTGACCACCAAACTCTAATCAGTTCATCCTTGAGTCCAAGTTAGCTTTTGTGCCAAATTTGAAGAAATTCCCAGCCACTGTTGTCACCAGCACTGGGGCATAAAAATCCAGATTAACTAAATTTATCTTAAAGTGAAAACACAGGTGAGTGGCAGTAGTAATGGTAATGTAAGATCCAGGTTCAACTTTGACCCACTGTACTTACAAAGCTTTCAAATGCACTTAGGGATAACTGAAATTTTAGATCAGCTATCTTTAACCCCAAAATAATTTGGCTAAATGGATGGCTTCTTCATAATGTCTTTGATTGTCATTTTGTTTCATTCTGTGTTCTCATTTCTTTGCAGTTACTCTGGTAACAATACAATGTTATCAGATCTGCTAAAAACAATAGCCAAATCTACAAAGTAAGAAATAGGTTTACCAAACTAAATAATCATTTAATGCAGTTATACTGGTGTTATGCATGTTTCTTTGTGGCAAGAACAAGTTCTGGTTCTTTTCCAGGACAAGCAGGAGCTGAGGTCTTCCCCTCCGAACTTGTGAGAACCATGAGACTAAACATACTGAGCAGCACTTAAAATTATGAAGCGATGGAAACTTAAATTTGAGACCTGGAGGTCTGGCAGCTGCCCCTCTTTACATGGAATAACTATGTGTTCAGTAATGTGACCCTCTCTGACTCTTTGGCACTCCCTGTTTTTAATGGCGTCTTCATATGCCAGAGTCCAACAGTTTCTACACAGAAGCATTACAAGGCCTGCTGGATGAGTTGGATAGTGCTCAGAAACAGCAGGGAGTACTAAGGAAGGGGATGGGAGTGCAAGAGGGGTCACAGGGAGGACAGAGAATGCAAAGTGCTGTTCGGTCCAACACTTTTTACTTTTAGTGTGTTAGCTTTTTGTGGTATTAGTCTTAAATGTATTTCCCTTGTGGAGCCATAATAAACAGCCTTGATTGATTTGTTGTGTAATGAGATATTCACTGGCAGAAGGAGCAGGTGTTGCCTTTCCCCTGATTATTTCACTTTGTGAGTTTTTTGGGAACCTAAATACATACACAGTTCTCTTACCACACCATTTATCATTCAGATGGTTTTGATTTCTTGTAGTTTGTGGACTCTCTAGTCTATGATTAAAGAAAACATCAGCATAAGATAAGAACCCTGGGGCGTATAAAACATACTCAAATGCATGATTTTAAATAAATAAAAGAAAGAAGAAGCAGAAAACATATGGCTGAAAGCTCTTAACCTGGTACCACTGACTACACTTCTACCTACACCTTTCTGTCATGACAATGATCAAATCATCAAGCTGAAACTGCTCTGTGTTAGTAGGAAGGTTTCCCTTCATCTGAAAATGAGTTCACTGGAAGCTAAACCTCCAGAGACAGTGAAATGACCGAATACATTTTTCCTCCATTCTCATCACAGCTGCTAACATAGAACCTGGGTGTTAATTATCTTTGGCACTGACATGGGAGTTTTTTGTCAGCTACATTTTTTCACTTCTACTGTAGCCCTCTTTTCACAGGAGGCACAGCTCACTTTTAATTGACAGTGTGATGTGTGCAGACAAATGGATGTGTGAATGCATGCACACACAAAAGCTACTAGTCACTGTTTTTCTCTTTAGCTGCATGACTCACTCTTTCTCTCATTTTTGAGCTGCATATGAAAACTTTAAAGGACAAAAGGGCACACAACAACACCCACACACACAGAGCTCCTGTTTTTTCTCTCAGATAAGCAGCTGGATGGGTGTTTGGTTTGGCACAGGGATTAACTGGCCACTAACCCTCCCAGCAGCCCACTGGAAAACCACCATTGGGAAAAGGTTTACATGGCTGCAGAAACATCCAGGTATGTTGGGAACATATGCTCATGCTCATACACATACACAAACATGAAACATGACAAGGAAAGCCATAATGAAAGTCAGTGACAATAAAAATAGATGTATACTGCAATGAGCACTGACATGTTGAAAAATCTGACCTACAAAGCTTCAGCCCAAGATTTCAAGAAAATAGCCTGCAGGGGGTGACACTGGTGACAGGAGCCCAGAGAGTGGGAGCTTCTGCAATATATGTTTTGATAAAAGTGGAGCTAAAGTAAATGTAGAACAAGATCTTCAGAACCTTTAATATGAATGGTGTATTTGTGCTTTTAACCAATTTTGTTTTGTTGTAGTCTGTAACATGGAGGGAAGCAACAGATACATCACTTACTCAGGCATGGACTTGTTACTGTCTTCTAAAAACAAAAAGATGCGAGAAGAGAAATGAGAGACATCCGAGGGCCACTCTGCTGATTTTACAAAGTTTACTCATCACAGGGAGCACTGAACTGTGGGTGTGTAGTTTGAAAGACATGGCATTTCCTAAGGAGGGAGCAAGGACATATTTTGTCCTCTGCTACACTGATTCTGACTTGTCTTTAATTCCTTGCAAAACCCCCTTTTTCAGAAGTACAATATTAATGAGGAGAAGCTGTCTGACCAAGTTATGTTGCTGAAATTGTTATCCACTTTATATTTTGACACCATGCTCCATTCATTTGCATTGTTTAGGTTTAGCCTGACAGTCAGTTCTAACTATGATTTAGTTACTTCTCCATTATCACTGTACATTTTGAGTTGATGAGAAAATAAAGTTATAATATCTCCACTCATTATGAAGTACTAAACACACATCGTAAGAATGGAACAACAGATGTAAACACAAGCCGTGACAGCTGCTCTGAAACACTGCTCCCTTCTGTTAACTATAAGGTTTGCACACCACAGAGGGAAGCTGATGTTTGCTTCTAATAAACATCCATTTATACAACCCTCTCTGGTTGCTTCAGTGCCATGGAGACACACACACACACACATGCACACCACCAGCAAGAAATTAGGTGAATGGAAGTAATGCACTGCAGAAGAAGAGCAAAAACAATGACTCATCATCACCTTTTCTAATGAAGGCTTGGAGATTTCCGATCCAAAACCTCATCATAACAATATGATTGTTAAAATGTGTTCTTCCCGGCATCAGTCAATGAGTCACTTACAGGCTGAGAGGAAATAAGGAGTGATAGAAATCAATGTGATCAGGGAATTCAACAAATTTGTGAGTTTGGTATTAAAGGAAGATGCTAAACAGTTTCAGTTTATTAAACCTAACCAGGTGCCAATAAGCAAACCTGAACATATTATAGCACCAAATTGTGACAAATTCAAATAAAAAATACAATCCTGAAGTATTTTATGCAACAGAAGTAATAAAAGCTGAACATACAACTCTAGGCAAGCTACAGTAGGTATTCCTTCACCTAGATGGAGGAAAATTAATCTTTGATACAGTGTATCAGCCATGGGAGAATGACCCTTCAAATGCTTCTACACAAAAGTACTTGGATGGGTCTAAAAGGTTTCAGGCACTGACAACTTGAATTGTGATGGATTGCAGATAAACAGGTGTGCAAGCTTTTGTCCTTCAAAATCCACACCTGGGACTGCCAGATTCAATAATTCATCAGTGAGTCACTGCGAAGTGTGAGTTGGCTGTAAGTTCTTTGCTTCCCCTCAAGGTTTGGCAGCTTGGTTGTTTGGCACTGTTTTTACATGAGATACAATTGATACTGTTACTGTAAGTGCTTATACGATGATGATTTGATATGGGGGGGGAGGGGGGTGTCAGGAATTATTTCATACAGGAATGGCCTGATGGGACAGCACAGCATGAGGTCTTGGCCACGGGAAACACACAGTGAGCCAATGCATGAACACACGTCCTCTTTTTGACAGTGCAGTGACAAATTTACTCCGTTACCACTCTGCCCACTTTCCGACTACAATGTCTCAGCAGATTAACTACACATTTGGGGTACACACTTGTAGAACAACAGTTAGTCTTGCTAAAAGTCTTGTACTATTGGTGATATGTGTTCCAGAAATCTCAAATCATCATTAATATGTTTAAATGTGAGTGGAAATCATCATGTTCGAAGCTATGGATGAATGAGCTAATCTATTCCCTTCTGACACTGTGAGCATAAAAACATGTGGTTTAGCTGAACAGCAGTCTGGCAGAGACTGCAGGTCCCCCCTGCAGAACATGGGCTTTACAGTTCTGTACAGTTATATCATGGTACAGATTGGTGAGTTACGTCTTTCACAATTTAAGCTACTGGCAAAAATGCTGCGAAGCTGGCCAAAACACATAGACTAAATGGCTCCATAAAGTTAAAGCAACTGACTTTGGTACAGAACGACAATTTCAGGCGTTTCTAAGATTTATTTTAGTTTATGTTCCAACAGTTGGCAGAAGATAAATATTTAGAGTCATTTGATTTAGTTGCCTGCAGGTTGAAGAGTTCATGGAAATGTCCAGCAACTTCATAGCAGATAAAGTTGCATGAATTTTGACACAAGTCCAGCATCCGCCGATTATCCAGTGACCATTGTTTCTGTGGAATACCAACATATCCGGAAAAAAAATATCTAGGGAAACATTTATGAATTAAAATAAATAAATAAATACATAAAAAAAATATTGTGTTCAAATGTAATCAAAAACTAAATCCAAAAAATCTTGTCATCCTAGGAAAATTAGGAAAATAAATGTATATGCCAACAAGCAACTCACCACTTTCTGGCACAAGCAAAAGACTTTATTTTTTTCTGTTTTTAATCGGATAAATCATTGTTTTGACCTGCCTTTTTCACATCCCATGCTGAACCAATTTGTGTTGTTTGTGTACGAAAAGGCTGACAAAGTCCTACAGTAAGTGATTCATGCTAACATCAGCTTTTTAATATCCTGTTTCAGCATGTAGAATACTGAACTATAACTCACTTTTGTTCCCATCTTTTTTTTGGGCCCACAAAGTCACGTTTGTGCAGGAGAAGTATAATCAGACAGACCAAAGATTTACTGAAATCAAAGCAGCATTAAATTAAATTTTTATTGTAAAACCTCCACACTCATTGAGGTTTTATTCCTGTTACTGTCATATATTTATTTTTTTGTTTGAATTCTTTATTCTTACTTAAATTAAATGAAAGTTATAATTAACATGTATTAAGACTAATATTAAATGTTGATTACAGTTGATATAAAGTGCCAGTTAAATCAACAATAAAAACTCTGTAACAACCTTCTTTAATTTTGCACATGTTGACTTTTGTCCCAACAGTTTACTGGATATATTTTGCACAAACCTCAGAACAATAACAAAAGAATATCTGTTTAAATACCGTGTCCCATACAAGAAAAACAAAACAAAGCAAAAACTAAAATTATATTTAAAAAATGTCATTTTATAAAATAATGACTCTCAGGGATAAAACATGGAAAATGAAAAAATACACTCTCAATTTTACCTTCCCAGAAGCCAGGGAACAAATACTGTACTGTGCAGCAGTACAGAGCTGGGTGGCTTGAAGCTCCACCATGTCAAAGCCATGTTGAAAAACTTTACAGTCTGTCAAACATCCAGGAAGCAGGAGGTTTTAGTGTTTGCTCTGTCTGTCTGCCTGAAACATAAAGGTCAGACCTCGTCATGAGGCTATCTACAGCTGCCTGCAGCTGTGGGAAACCCAACCTTTCCTTCCACTCAAGCTTCATAACTCCCTGCTTTCCCTCACTCGACATAATATAGCTGCCTTCATGTCTTGTTCAAGAATATTACTAGCTGCTGATTTATTACCCTGTGATGACTATCAGACTGCGAATGTAAAGATTTAGACAGCACTGCAGTGCATCACAGACACTGTGCTATATACTGTGGATATTATAATATCTGGTAACCAAATATGACAAGTTCATTTATTTAAACTGTAAGGATAACTGAATAATGTTATCCAAGTCTATATTTAGGACTAGTTTCTTTTCAAAACAAAGATGAACAAACTTAACTTAATCCCTCTACATGCCTTTGGCTGCCTTATGTAAATTGTAAAACCCATAATCAATGCTAAACAAAAGCACATTATGAATGCCTTGAGAAAAATGTGGGAAAGGTCACAACCAAATGTGAAACCACAATAACAAAAGCAGAGTTCAAGCCTTAACCATCACTGTAAATAAAGGATATTCTATCTAATTTTGTTTTATAGTTTGATATTATCTTTTCATTTACATTACCAGCGTCCTGCTCATGTATTCTGCTCTTCCCCAGGTGGTGGAGGTGGAAGCCAGACTCTTGTAGTGGGATTTAAATGTGTTTGCCATTAGTGTTCTTCTCTAACCATTGTGATCAGAATAATGAATACATCCTTAGAGAGAAGCACTAAAATTATGGTATCACACTCATGCATGCATGAATGCATCCCCATGGCCTTTCCACGCAGGCATATTAAACTGCATGCATAAACACACACATTAAAAACACTGCCAAAGCTAATGATTGTCTACTACCCTGAATGGAAAGCCCTCTGTTATTTGGAGCTTGAACAATTTTACTGTGGTAAACAGTGCATTACCTATGACCATGTGTGGGAACACGATCATACAGTGAGATTTGATACATTTGGATTGAATTTCAAAGGTAAATTAGTCAAATATCACTTAATCCCAAGGGTCACACATAGTTTGAATGACCTCAGGACATTGCTCTGATTAATAAGCATTTCTCAAGAATTGGTAGCCTCAAGACATAATGAGAATAAACACAATGCTGTCCAAAAGAACATCAACTAAAAATTGGTCTTGCATGGCACAATAACTTTACTTCAGGGTGATCAGTTCAAAAGCTAGTGACTAATGCATTTTGTAGACCAATGGTTTGATAATCTGTTTTAGTTCATCATATCTGAGAGAAAAACACTGCACATTTACTTTCCAGTGAATTGGTATGATATGGGGTTCCATTCAAAACATGCAATTAGTTCACCAAACATTTGGCTAAAACAAAGGTAAAATATTTCATATTGCTTAAAATATTACTTTGTATTTGATAACAACAACAACTACAAGTTCTCCAGTCCTCTAAGGGCTGCCCCCACCATTGAACACAACCCACAGAACCGTTCCAGCTAATGCAGATCAGGAGAATTAGATCACTGTAGTGAAGATAGACATACACAAAAGTGGAATTTCTGCGTTATGGTTGTATGCCTCCACCAACCAGTCAAATTCATGAGAATGGGACAGACATGACCCTGGCTACTGACCACCAAAATAAAATCAGTTAATCCTTGATCCCAATTGGACGCTTGTGCCAAATTTGAAGAAATTCCCTCCAGGTGTTCCTGAGGTATCGCCTTCACAAGAATAGGACAAAAGGACAGGCAGACAACTCAAAAAGATAAAGCCCCTGACCACAGCTGTCGCCAGCATGGAGACATAATAAAAAACAGCAAACATATGAATGGACTGAGGCAATGTGAACAAAACAACAGAGGAATGACTTATGATTCCCTCCCTTCTGTTTCATCTTATAAAGCCTGTGAGTAATGACGCACTATGGAGCATTAAGAAGAAAAATATACAAAAGCCTTTTCTAATTGAAACTTAGAAGGAGGATGCTTTGGTGCTGTTGGCTGCATTTAGCTTTTGTGGTGCTCCACTGATCCCCCCAAAGGAGAAATGTAGATTAGTGCCAGATACAGAAGAACGTCTGAAAGAGACACTACTTGTTTAAAGGCAGTTCGACAGCCTGGATGATTTCTGCCACCGTGTTGTTTTCACAAAGCCACAGTGTTGCTCTGGGTAAGCCCTTGTTGTAAGAAGCGGAATAGTTCATTGTTGCTGAGCCAACGGCAGCACTGACAGAACTAACTCTTAATTTCATTAGGGAGTTGGGATATGAATTATACTTATGTAAACCACAAAAAGTAAACTACACTGATGCATTGTACTTAATTTCCTCCAGAGTTCTGGTGTTTGAACAGGAACTGCAACTATCAAAGACTAGAATGAACTAAAGTCAGGGCTCTTTGGACTGGTACACTCAGCACCACACCCTGCATCTTCATAGCTTAACAAACGTAATTGTTTTTTATCTGGTTTATATTGGTTTACAGATGTCAAAAACGTCCTGTGTGGAACTATGTGTTGCTCAAGCAGGGTGCGAAAATGAATTTTAAATGGTGATTTACTGCTGCTGATTGCCATTCAAATAATAAAACAGCTTCATTTGAGAAACAGATGCAACTACACAAACACACACTTGGAAGTCCCTCATGTCTCAAAACCTTAGGTTCCCATTATCATCTTCAACTCTGTCATTTGAACTCGGTCACACTCCTTTAGCATTCCAACTTCTTCTCTGTCTTACTGTTAAACATAAATCCCCTCAAATTTGTGTTTGAGAGGGGAGTGGCTCAGACATGAATGGTAACCTGCAGCTCTGTGTGTGTGTCTATGTTTAAGACAGTGAGCCTATCACTGTGTTTTAAAGTCACCCTTAAAGAGCTTTAGTTGTCCAGTGCGAGAACTTCAGCTAATTTTGTACAGGGTACTTGCAGAATTGTTACAGATTTGTTTCATAAGCAGTTTCCTAACAGTGATCTCATTTTGATGAAGAAACAAAAGAAACATTCATGGCCACAGACAGACAACTGAAAATGTTCAGCTCCAAGCAACATGCAAACAAAAATAGAATAAAAATTTCACAAAAACAACAAAAGCGCCAAGCTGATCAATTAAGCAAAAACAGAAGATTTACTGTGTTGTATTTACTGTGTGTGTGTGTGTGTGTGTGTGTGTGCACGCACCACATCTGTTTGCTTGTGGCACAGCACTCACTCCATCAAACAGTGAAAACATGCTGTAGTAATGAGAAAACTCTGTTTGCACAGTAAATAAACCTTCAACCGATCATATACACTTTACCTTTGCTGACACATATCCTGCAGGGCAAAAATGTCACAACCCTAACCACACTTCCATTAACAAAACATAGCGTGACATGAATGAGGTATGGTGCATGAGGTATGAGGCATGTGCACGGTTGCTGGTAAAGAATATATACGGTTGGCCATTTTCTGCTTGGTCAGAGTTGTCAAGATGTAAAGCTCAAACAGGAGCGTACTGTCCTGGTTAAAGGTTCTAATACATTACAGATATTCACCTATTTGCTTTCTGACAAGAGTTAGATAACATGCATAAAACTGTTGTCATACGGTAAATGTACAGTAAATATAACACTTGACACTAGTTTTGTTTTGTCCAACAGTACAAAAATCCACTTGTCAGCACCTCTGAAACTTATTAATTAACACAATATACCTTGTTTATTCAATATGCACAAAGGAGGATAGTTACTAAACCTGTTGCAGATTACCATCACATGTGCAAAATATTGCAGTGCCACAATTTTATTTAGCTGCGTATTTATCAACACTCACAATCTGCAGCTGTGTTAATATGAATAC
The DNA here is from genome assembly GCF_001952655.1 of Monopterus albus. NCBI lineage: Eukaryota > Metazoa > Chordata > Actinopteri > Synbranchiformes > Synbranchidae > Monopterus > Monopterus albus. Next base: position 577,383 of record NW_018128117.1, read on the forward strand.
ACCTCAACTTAGGATCTGGTGCCCAGAGGCTGTTGCACACATGTGGACCAAGCTGAAGTGTAGAAGAAAGTTTATTATATTCAAATAGTCTTCTGCCAGTCAACTCATCTTTTATTTTGTTCAGTAACTGAAACATGGTTTACAAACACCCTCTTGCACCTCAAATATTCTTAATAACAATTAGGTCTTTAATGAATAGCAGTTGCCACACTGAGAGCAGTGCCACAAATTTTGTACTTTCTCCTGATGTTCAGTTTCTGGCAGAGTTAATCAGGCGCTGAGGGTATTTGTATAAATTTCCATTCTCTCCTCCCTGATTTAGCATCCCTGACGGTGGCGGGGGGGATGTTATATCAGGTTATAGACGGGTTTCCTATTTACAGAGTGCAGATTGATAAGAAAATCTTCTTGCCAAACTCTCAAATAAATGACTTTCCCAAAATGTTGAACTATTCCTTTAAACGATTAACTTATTAAAAAAAGTGTGCTTAACCACAACATTTTGAAATGTGACATCATAGTTCAACAAAAAATGCGGCTATAAAAGGGTCCATTCACTCATTTTTTCCCACAAACCTCTAATGATGTTGAACCATGACTAGAATTTGAAAACATTTTAAAAAAATCAACAGCAAAGTTTCTTTGCAAAAAACTGTGTGTTTTGGATAATCCCCAGACCTCCCTGTCGACAGTGGTGGTTCCAATGGAAACCATTCACACTGAGCTCCTGACCCTTGTGCTAATCAGGGTATTGCTTCATCCACTGTAGTAATACCAGTAAGGTCAGGGACAGAAGACTTGGACTGTGCCAGGACTGAGTTTGGTGCTTTACTTGAAAGAAGCTCAGACTCACTCTGTTGCATGGATTCAGATAGTTGAAAGAGTTAAATCCCCACTTTGTGGTGAGTAGAAAATAATGAACAGTAGGAAAGTATGAATGACTTGAAGGGTAGTAAAAACACATTGGTCATCTGTCTGGTGTCTGCAGCCAATGTTTTGATTCACGCACTATCGCAGCACATCCACCCTTCCCAAGAAAAACAAACTTACACATTCTGTCAGTGCTTTGCTTAACAAAGTGCTGGAAATATGTGTGTGTCAGTTATCACTCCTGATGTTGTGCAGTGCATTAGCCTGTAGCCAGCTGGTACCCCTGCCAGAATTAGACTGACAGTTACATGGTGCAGTGATGAAAAATCTGAAGGTGTGTGTTAAAGAACATTGACCAATGAGTATGTTTGGTTGTTGTATCCAAAAGGGTAAACGCACTGAAAAGAGTATTACTGAGTTTGGATTAGGATAAAGCACCAACATTAGTTAAGGTACGTTAAGAGCAAATCTATTGTGTTGCAGTTAAATGTTTGGTTAGTTAAGGCATGTTTCACCATGGAAAAGTGTCTCTGCTTGCCAAATTTTGTCAAATGCCAGATCTGGATGCTCAGTGCGTGTCAGATATTTCAAACCATCCCTCTAGCGAAACCTCTAGAGAGATGTCAGTCCACCACTTTTATCGCAAACCCAGCACTGAAGGCGGGGATTAGATGTGAATTCCTTACCATTAAACCTCTCAACAAAACTGCCAAGGAGATGAGATGCTGGAAACACTGAGAAAGATAAGTCAGAAAAGACAAAACAAGGAGAGGGTTGTACATTATCCCGTGTATGCATCTGTGCAACGACATCACTGGTGATGCTTGTTTGAACGAAGTGTCGATGATTATTCTGTCGCTAAATAAACTAATACTCTATAAATGCACAGCCAGCCGAAGCAAAGCAAAGCAAAACGTATTTCCTGTATATAGCACATTTCACTCCAAGGGAGATGTAATGTGCTTTAATGGCACATAAGAGGGGTTTCATGCTTTTGTACTTATTGATTGCATAAACAGGCCTCGGTTGACAGATGAAGAGAAACCTCAATATATTCATACACTGATTGAAGCCAGTGCATTAGAGTAACGGGTCTGTCTACTATCTGGCTCCCATTCTGAAGAAGAGAATATACTAATGGTGTTAAAAACACAGATAAATAGCAACGAGTTGATGACAAAGAACAGCCAGAGGTTGATACCTCCACAGAGATACTATCAGAGCTTTGACAATATCGTTTGGCTCAATTTCATATGACAATTTCTGACTACCTGAGTACCTTAAGTCTCTGGATGTTGTGGTGCTGTCTTGGTTGACACGCCTCTGCAACGTCGCATGGCGGTTGGGGACAGTGCCTCTGGACTGGCAGACTGGGGTGGTGGTCCCTCTTTTTAAGAAGGGGGACGGGAGGGTGTGTTCCAACTATAGGGGGATCACATTCCTCAGACTCCCCGGGAAAGTCTATGCCAGGGTACTGGAGAGGAGAATTCGACCGATAGTCGAACCTCGGATTTAGGAGGAACAATGCGGTTTTCGTCCTGGCCGTGGAACACTGGACCAGCTCTATACCTTCTTCAGGGTGGCGGAGGGTTCATGGGAGTTTGCCCAACCAGTCCACATGTGTTTCGTGGATCTGGAGAAGGCATTCGACCGTGTCTCTCGCAGCGCCCTGTGGAGAGTGCTCCGGGAGTACAGGGTCCGGGGCCCTTTGCTAAGGG
>NW_018128117.1:580681-589824 GCF_001952655.1 Monopterus albus
CGGCATTCCCCCAGAAGAGCTGGAGGAAGTGTCTGGAGAGAGGGAAGTCTGGGCATCTTTGCTTAGACTGCTGCCCCAGCGACCCGGTCCCGGATAAGCAGAGGAAAATGGATGGATGGATGAATGGAATTTCTGACTTAGAGATCCTTGATTTGTTTTAAACAAAAGGACGTTGATTGATATGGAAGGGAGAATAGTGCTGCAGGGATTGGGGAAACTCTGCTTCTTCATTAGGTAATGTTGATACAAGTTGCTTCAAGTTGAGTAAAGGCGGTTGAACTGACTCTGGATAAGATGAGATAAGCACTTCCTCAGTCTGGTCTGTGTTAAGGAAAAAGCACCGTTTGTCAATCAACCCACCCCATGACAACACTTTACCTCTGGATTCAGCACAGTCTTCTGTCTTGGTCTGCAAATTTGACTTGAACTGTAAACTTCACATTACTGTTCTCTGATATTCTCAGTGCTACGTGTGTATGCATATAAACATGTATCTGAACTTGAACTGGCACAGTAGAATAACTATTTGTTGTGTGGGTCGAGTCACTTATGTAAGCAGCTCTGATTCTGTTTCCTGAATGTATGAGGCATTACATGTATTACGGTGACTGACTGAATAAAAGTAGACAAGATTTTTGGAGCTGACCTGACTTTGTTTTCCCCTGGAATCTATATTCCACTGGCTTCTTGCAAAAAAAAAGGTCACTCAATGCACCACATGTGGTTGAGATTAACACTGATATGAATGAAGGCTCTGCTGCACCAAACACACACATACAGAGAGGAAGCCAGATAGATGTTCAATAATCTTCATAAGCTCTTCTAACTTTCCATTGTAAAAATGATGTTATCATAACAAACTCACTGTGCAACCGAAGATGAAGATGAGGCTAAGGATTTCCAACTCTTTTTTCCATCATAAAAGTAGAGGACTGAATCTGGTTGCTGTGTATTTGAGAACAGCATCAGTCCTTGCTTTGATACTGTAAACTGTTCTTTAAATCTACTTTACTTGAAGTGTCAGATGGAAAGGACATACTAAACACAACAGTACCACAGTTTTGTGCAAGATGACCCCAGGATATATAACAGTTTCCAGTTCATTACGTGTAATACTGAATCCAGGTTTGATATCAGAGCTGTGTACTGCACTGTGCAAATATAGGGAAAACATAAAATATGAATTAACAGGACTCTGCCAGCTTGTGAATGCATGTATACGTGAAGTGTGGGAGTGGAAGTGTCTGGAAAAGAATCTGTGAACAAATATAATGATATCTTTTTGCACATTCCATGATGTATTTGGTCTCGGGGAGGTATAAGTCTCTGAGGATGGAGTTGAGACTCCTTGAAAGAGGGAGACAAATATTTGGATCTGACTCGGGACTGGAAATTTTAAAGGCACTTGACAGCATGGACAATACTAAGGGTGAGAGGAAAACGTGAGTCTGGGGCCTGAGGATGTAATTATAGCTTAAAGTGATGCCTGAGAGGGATTTTAAGGTGGGCGGCTACAGAGGACAGATAGTGTATGTGCCTCTGTGTTGAACTACGGAACAATTTTTATTATAACAAAGTGACTAGGTACTTCATGTACAGCCAGAAAAAGGCAGGCTTTTAGATTCAGAGGATTACATGAAATTCAAATATACTGTAATAGTCTCAGTACACTTGAAAACTTAAAAAAATATTTCTTTTTTTGACATTGTAACATGAAGCACTATTTGTTGAATGAAGGATTTTGCAGGGCTTACATTATATCTGGTGACAGTAATTTTCACTTCTTGAAAAAAAAAAACTGATTGCCTCAGTAGCCATGAAATGTCAGGTACAGTTTAGTTAAAGTACAGTTAATACAACTTACACTATTTAGTTAAAATCAGGAAAAGATTGTTTTAAATGTATTTTACACTTCACTCACAAACTGGTCAATTTAGTCATAGTTACATACATAGTCATATTTGAATAAATGGTTGGTTGTTTGATTTTCTTAGTACTACAATGAAAAAACGGCCCATGCTGCTGATGCCCAGCATGAGGGAGTAGTAGTGGTTTTCTTGGTGGTGGTGTCATGATTTGATCTCTCCTCTGCTAACATCATGCTGCGGTCTTAAGCTTTTGATGATTTATGGATATTTACAAAAGACTCTCCAGTTAAACATGACTCCTTAGAGTAATTAAACATTACTAGTAAACATTAGATTAATAATTAAATATTATTAGTAGCAGCCCTGCGATGGATTGGCGACCTGTCCAGGGTGTACCCCGCCTTCGCCCGATTGCCGGCCGAGATTGGCTCCGGCCCCACCCGTGACCCCGTTCAGGGACTAAGCGGTAGAAAATGAATGAATGAATGAATATTATTAGTAGCTAAACATTACTCCTTAGAGTAAATGTTTAACCAGTAACTGTTTAATCTTTGAACTAGGCATGACTGAACTATTCAGTGTCCTGCATGAAGTCCTCATGCATAAAGATAGGCTCAGTTCATGCACATCACTAGAAGACAGATCTGATCCTGTGACACATAAGCACACAATGTACAGTACATGATTTTTAGCCTATGCCCAGGTTAAAGTATTCTGTCAATTCTTATGATACAGATCATTGTCAGTATTATTTGAGATGTGTCCTAAATGGTTCCTTTAGAACTATACATCTCTCTGTGTGTACGTTGTTCTTTTAGAGTAAATTAAATACAAAGTCTTTCTTCAGGTCATAAGCACAAGAAATCGATTCCATGTATCACCCTTTGATAAGAGTGCCCACCCTCTCACATACTCTGACTAAAACCCTAAACAGTCCAAAGTCTGTCAGGCCATAAAAACACATTCTGACAGCTTATGCAGCACATTTAAAAAAAATCTCTGAATAGAACATTTCCATAATTAGAGACTGAATACAACTTCACAAGGATCCTCATCCTCAAAGAATGGAAAAGAAAAACACCTGAGTGCACAGCAATCCACACAGCTTACTGTTGTGTATAATGAAAGGTTTTTTGTTTTGATCAGGTTTGACAGCTGCAGCCGGGTGTGTTTCTCATTTAGCCTTTAGTTTTTTCTAAAGTGTGATTAAAGTCTTTCAACAAAATAGACTTTACCAGAACAAACAAAACATAGTCCCATGTGGAATGACGCATAGCAGAGATCTGAATTCAGATATCAGACACAGGAATGCATCAGATGATGATAATTAATCACCCCAATCATCAAGCCAATGTGTGCGTATGTGCACACAAATGTGTGGATGCACGTAACATGCACGTGTGCATTCAGATGCCCTTTCCAGAGAGCTGTCAGGTGATACAATGACGTTCTCCATGTTCACACTGGAATACAGACTGAGCTTTATGAGTGGAAAAATGACCAGTGTGTTCACGTGTGTGTGTGAGACGTTGTGTGCATATGTGCAGGGGTCATTAGGAGCCCACTCTGATTCGTGTCCATTGATGAAGAGGGTGAAATAAAATGAAATCACAAACCTCGAGGAGTACAACAAATTCTTGATATTTTCTAAATTGCCAGTAAATCCTTGTGGTGTGCTGGGAATATTTAATGTGTAGATATAATGAACAGTCTCTGCAGCTGCATCTGTTTGAACTTAGCCTGCAAGGTGTAATTAAAAAAAGCACCTTAAACAAAGCAAGGACAAATCAAAAGTGGAGCCTGTAATCAGCTTTATATTGTGTCGCAGAGAATTTATCTGCCCTTTAATTCAGGCTGTGTATAGGAAACTAGTGAAATTAAAGGTCAGTTTGCTTGTGTGTATTACTGTGTTCAACAAAACTAAATTGGTCTATATTTCAGATTTTGGTCACAAAGGACAAAAAATTGGACATTTTCCCTGAAAAGCTTTTGCTCCAGGAAACACTGAGATTGCAAGTGGAGCAAGCTTCTTCCTCAAGCAAGTTGGCACATGGCACAGAAGTTTCATTGGGTTGCATTCTGCTGTTGTGGCTTTTTTTTATAAGGTCATCATCTGTCAGCTGAAGGATCCTGCTGTAACACACCATCAGCTCCACCCCAAGGACAATTGAAAATCTCTATTCTAAACCCATATGTAAACACATGCACACATACACACAGCATGTCGCCATAATGAGAGAGTCAATCAACCTGAATGGGTCAAGAACATTGAAATTTCATTGTACCTGTTGTACAATGGCAATTAAAGTATTTCATTTAATTTCAAATGGGAAACCTTGGAGGAATGACTAATTCGGTATCTCAAATGTGAATCATCTCTCTACTTGTCAGCATAGTATTAAACACTTGCATACTTAGTGATAAATGTATATTTTGTCCTGGTTGTGTTTACATGTATGGAGTTCTGTGTGATCAAGTGGCAAAATCATATCAGACTCTTCCTGCCCATCCAACACTCCAAAACGTTGGAATGGGCCACTTAATCTAATTTTATTTCCACCAAGCAAATTACTACAGACTAAACAGGAACCATCTGCTCCAATTGCTCCATGAACAGAGACAGATTGCAAAACACCCCCCATAAAATATCATAGTCTATAATTCTGTGGCAAAGTTCACCTGGTGTTTTTCCCCTCTGCTTCTATATACACCTCATATGAAGTCCACAATAAAAAAGGCTATAGAATCAGGCAGGCATTAGGACTGGGGAGAGAGCGAACAACGTGTACAATGTGCTTTTTTAAAAAAAAGAAAATCAGATTGTTTTACCTCCTGACTGTGTACCAGGAAGAAGCCAGAGTGGATTCGAGAAGAGCAAGAAACGGTATTTTGAAAACTGACTCACACTTTGAAGGTTATCATTAAAATATATCAGACAATGTGGTATATAAGTAATTCTAATTTTTAGACTCTAGAAAAAGCTGTGCGATACTCTATGACCTACAAATCACTATAGAAAGACACACTATAGAGAGAGACACACTATGCAGAGACACACAGACAAGCGGCAAAGTGGATATGCTGGTAATGTTGATAAAACCAACACAAGGTGAAATTAAACAAGTAAACTAAACTTTATTTATATCACACTTTTTAGTCAGGTTTTCTAGTGCTACATAGTTACAAAAGGTTACAAAATCATCAGAATATTAATCTGCAACACTTTTAATAACTCTTTAATTATTTAAAGCTGCATTAACTAAGAATTTCGCCTTTTAGTGGAAAGTTGTTAATATTTACACCATCAACACAGCTATAAAAGTGAGGAGTTGTTTAATTATCAAAGTGTAAGGCGAAATGCTTCACATACAACTCACGGCTATGTGTGTCAAGTACGTAACAGTGAACGTAATGTGATAAGGGCCTGAACATTAGTACTGTTACATCATTACTGGGAAAAACATTCCTCTGTAGAATTTGCTTGTGTTACTGCAGATGCATCCGCTATAAAGAGTATTATTTGACATTGTGTTGCTGCAATGCCACCACAGTCTCTATGGGCTTTATATTCCACATACATTAGTTATGGAGCTGGTTATTACTGCTGCACTACCTGAGTGCCACAAATGTCTCCACCTGGCAACAGAAAGCTGTAGTAAACAAACCTGCAGGTCACAAATGTGGAGAAAATAACAAACACTAGCATTAGGTACAACAATCCAGAAACATAACATGGTAAATGTAAAGCTACACTAGCATTAGGTACAACAATCTAGAAACATAACATGGTAAATGTAAAGCTCACATGGGTTAATATTACACAACCCAGGCTAATGATCTCATGAAAGAGGACGCAGAGTATGTATGATGCAAGAACTGTTTGACAGCGTGAGACACATTAACAAAACTACACCCAATATTCAGATTAGTTTGCCAGTAAATTAAAAAATAAGAAAGAATCACTTTGTTATTTGCAATACATTCATTGCAGTCTTCATGTGGCCTGTGCTGCATGTAACCCGCCCTTCTCTCATACTGGAGTTTGAACTCACACATACTGTCTAGAGAATCTTTTTCATGGACTGTCATTCTAGTAGCAAGGAGGACTACTGTTGCCATTTTTAAGCATGGATAATTGAATATCAGGAAGGCTAGGTTGTGATTAATATACTTTTTTTTAGATGTGTGAAATTTCATTTTTAATATAAGCAATTCCCACTCCACAGACTTGTTAAGTAATGACACAACTTCTTTTATGTTTCTCTCTTTTACATTTTAGGAACCATGCTATTGCATCATATTTATGGAATATTTGCATTCCTCGGTGCATATCTGATTTCCTTTCCACCATCTTGCAATGGAGGGAATATTCTAGTCTACCCTTTAGACGGCAGTCACTGGGTCAATATGAAGATCCTGCTAGAAGATCTTCATGCCAGAGGACACAGCATCACTGTGATTAGATCATCCACTAGTTTGTACATCACAGAAAAGTCTCCTCTCTACACTTCCATTACAGTTCAAATGGATGGAGACACTGACAACTTTTTTGATGAATACCTAAAGGAGAATATAAGGGTATGTTATTATAGATAATGTATTGGGCCCCATGTGGGTCATTATGGTTATATTCATATATTCATGCTGAAGTGATTTTTTATTTTCCCTCCAAATGACTCAGATCTTATCTTTTCACAGATGTGTGAACAAACTAAACCTGATCTTTTTCAAATGAGATCTGGGTCACTTCCATATACTCTGTGGTCCTAGACCTGAATCATTTCTGATTACTGACCATGCCACCAATGTCAGAGCAGTCAGATCAAAATTCATGTGCTTTTTTAAGTCTCCCACCTTTGCACATTCACATATTGCCTGTTTTCATAATTCATTGTCAGCTCCTAAAAAACAGGTTCAAATAAAACATAAAAGAGAACAAAAACAGACAAGGGGTTCAGTGGAGAAACAAGGACCTTTAACATTTGTTGGACATTTATGAAGAAGCTTTTGATCAAACTAAATTGGAGGGAACATATAATTTTGTGAGGGAACTGTGAAATTTCAGTTAAATTTGTGTGTGCATAGCGTGGCCAGATACCTGTCACTTCCAAACATGAATGTTAACAATAAACAGAACAAGAAATGAGCAATAAAGCCTGTAACTTGAATGTAGTGTTAGTCACTCAAGTGTTTTCACTTTTTAGCATTTTTTTCTGACCATTTTTCAGGCACAGAGAGAGGGGGCCTCGCCACTTACTTTCTTCAAACTCACCAAGGATTTCCTTTCAATGATTTCCCAGGCACATTCACTGTCTTGTGATATCCTTCTTCAAGTCTTTAATGATGAAAATATGATCAAAAGCTTAATGGATTCTCAATTTGATCTTGTTATCACTGACCCAGCCTTAGGATTAGGGGTTATACTGGCCAAGTATCTAAAACTGCCTGTGGTGCTCAATGTTCGCTGGATCACCAGTGGAGAAGGGCACTTTGCGATAGCCCCCTCACCACTCTCTTACATCCCAGCACCAGGATCAGGCTTAACAGACAAAATGAATTTCATGGAGCGAGTCAAGAACTTGTTTTTCCATAGCGTTGTAATGTTGCAGCAGAAATTCATGGTGGGACCAAACTATGATGCCATCTGTGATAAATACATCAAGGGTGGATGTGACATCATGTCGCTTCTTCAGGAAGCAGACATTTGGCTGTTCAGGTCAGATTTCGTGTTTGATTTCCCTCGGCCTACCATGCCAAACATTGTCTACATAGGGGGGTTCCAGTGCAAACCAGCACAACCTCTGCCAGCTGACCTGGAGGAGTTTGTTCAGAGTGCTGGGGAGCATGGAGTGATCATCATGACTCTTGGAACTTTGGTTAATGCTTTGCCCAAAGAGATCTCAGATGAAATTGCCAGCGTCTTTGCCAAGATGCCTCAGAAGGTAAAACATGCTCAGTGATACATTCACAAAGATGTGACATACAGTATTAAATCCAAAATGCGTAAAACTCAATGTGGCATTTATTTGACATAGAGAAACCTGCAGAGTCTTGAATCAGCAAAAAATCCCTTTACTAATTAAGTGTAAAATTAAACTGAATCTCAAAGATAAAAAAACAAAAAACAACAAATTAGTCATAATGCCTGGGCCTTAAAAACAGATACATTGATTTATATAAGAGCTGAAAATAAATATATGTTAATAAATGGTTTAATGTGTTAAAAAAAAGGTCTCAATAAGTGAAGAACTTAACACTGCACCACACTGTTTTCAAGAAATTAATAAAAAATTTAATGGGATTTTATGTCCCATGCTAATCTATATTGCAGTTTTTTAGGGTTTCCCTTTTAATATGCCATGTAAAGCATCTTTGAATATCTTGGAAAGCACTCAGTTTAAATGACATTACATAATTTAAAGTTGTGCAGTGGAGACAAGCTGCAGCAATGACATCATCATGTTGTCTTTCTGCTGAGGTACATGTGCGCTGTAAATTCATAATGATTGTTTGTTTTCTGATCAGGTGATATGGAGGCACAAAGGGGAACAACCCTCTACTTTGGGCAACAACACTCTGATAGTGGACTGGATGCCACAGAAGGACCTCCTGGGCCACCCACAGACCAAAGTCTTTGTAGCTCACGGAGGAACCAATGGTGTTCAGGAGGCCATTTACCACGGGGTCCCTGTGCTCGGCATACCCTTGTTCTTCGACCAGTATGACAACCTTCTTCGTCTGCAGGATAGGGGAGCCGGAAAGATCATCCCGTTAGGTGATGTTAACGGACACAGTTTTGAGCAAGGTCTTATGGAAGTTCTTCATCGAGACAGCTACAGACAGAACATGCAAAGACTGTCACGTCTGCACAGAGATCAGCCAATGTCACCCATGGATCGGGCCATCTTCTGGGTGGAATATGTGATGCGCCATAAAGGGGCTCCACATCTGCGTACAGAGGCTTATAAGATGCCCTGGTACTCCTACTACTGTTTAGATGTAATGCTAGTATTGCTGACTGCAGTGACTCTCCTGCTGCTCTCTGCTTTGGCTGTTTGCAAGTTTCTATGCTGCAGAGGTAGAAGAAAGACCAAAGCCAAACAGCACTGAAGTCAGATTTGTTACAAAATATACTACAGTGGGTTTTCTAAAACTCTGTATAGGACATACATCATACGTTTATACATGAAAGTATGCCATTTGTACTTTTTCTTATTTTATAAAACAATCAGATGATTGATTTATCAATTATATATATATATATATATATACAGT